>NC_041382.1:673601750-673635934 GCF_002162155.2 Triticum dicoccoides | reverse complement strand
GGGGATGTGCGTGTGTGTATCGAGGGTCCCCATTTGCATGTTTATAACCGACTTGCAAGTAGGGGATGTGTGTGTGTGTGTGTCTTTTTTTGTCAAGGGGTCCCCAGTTGCATGCCAAGCATCGGCTCGCAACTAGGGGTGTGTGTGTTTGTTGACGACCCCCAGTTGCAAGTTCCCATCGACTCGCAACTAGGGTGTGTGTGTGTGTGTGTGTGTGTTTATTCGTGACCCCCAGTTGCAAGTTGACCATCAACTCACAACTAGGTGTTGTGTGTGTGTATGTCGAGGGTCCCAATTGCATGTTGATAACTGGGCTCGTAGTTCCATATTATTACAGTTGCAAGACTACCTTCGACTTCGCAACCAGACCCATAGTTTTGTTGTTGTCCCAGTTGCAAGACCACCCTCTGACTCGCAACTGGGCCCGTGATTCTTCTCATCGCAGTTGCAAGTCGACTCTCGACACGCAACTGGTATCATAAATTCGTGTTGTTGTCCCAGTGACAAGGCGACCCTCGACTCACAATTAGACTCATAGTTTGTTTTACATCTCAGTTACAAGTCCATCCTCGATTCGCAACTGGCGTGTAATTTGTTTTTCATCCTAGTTGCAAGTTCACCCTCGACTCGCAACTAGGCTTATAGTTTTCCCAGTTGCAAGTCCACCTGCAACTCGCAACTCGTCTCGTAGTTTGTTTTCATCCTACTTTGCAAGTCCACCTTCGGCTTGCAGACATTTTTTTTATTCCTCACCCCAATTGCAAATCCACCATTGACTTGAAATTGGGCTCCTAATTTTTTTTGTCGCATTTACAAGTTCACATCTACTTGCAACTGGGGTGAGCGACCAATTTTTATTCGAGGTACAACCCCATCTTCAATACGCAAAATGTGAGCCCTCACCCTGACAGTTAATATTTTATTTTTTTTCTTTGTTCTCCCTATTTAGCTGCTCAAGATTAGTTCCCCATCTTTCGTTGAAATCTCATAGTTGTATACAAATAAGACACATCCTTTTTGAGGCATATCCTTTTGTAGATAAGGCTAGTTTGTTCACCAATGCAACAATTGTTTGCGTTTTTCAAAATTTGTTTTGGAATTTTCTAAAAATGATAGCATTTAAAAATTGTGTTCACCAATTCGAAAAATGTTCGCGTTTTTCAAAAATTGCATTCATCAATTCAAAAAAATCTAGAATTTAGAAAATATTGAGATTTTCAAAAGTTGTTCCGAATTTTAATAGATGTTCTCATTTACAAGTTTGTAAATTTACAAGTTGTTTTAGTTATATGGGAATTATTAAGTTTCATGGACATTTTTATAAGTTTCCACTCACATGACCCTCGCATGCCCAGCCTGGGAGAGACATGCATTGCCGCCCGCCTGTGTACGTACATACATACATACACTGATACACACATGTGTGATTCTTCAAGGTATACATGTCAAGCAGCGGCAGCACAATGCGTATCATGCACACAAAAAAGCTGTAGCATGATGCGTGCATGAAGTGAAGCAAAGACAGTACAATGAGTACCATGCGGAAGAAAAAGGTGGCAGCACAACGCATGCTGTTATCGTGAGCAGCGGGGCGCCAGCGAGGCAGCCACACACACGTACTACTCATGTACTCCATCGTGTATACGTGCCAGGCGGAAACATAATTGTTTTAAACAAAAAAAATAACAAACAAACAAACAAAAAACAAGAGGGGTGGGTTTATGCTAGAATGAGGTGGTGTTGATGTCATACTTAGATGTGACATAATTATGTCATATCTAGATGTGGCCTAGACAGACTCTTCTTTTAAATGTGTGTTAATGTGCCGGCCCGCTATTATGGATGCAGATGAAAGCTCCTTCTATCTCGCTACAAGCGTGCAACTCAAAAAAAAAAATCTCGCTACAAGCATGATATAGCTCTCGCTTATATTCAAGCAGCGATTGTAATAACGATACGGGAAAGCAAAAGGATTATATGCTATGAGCCCTCCATGGGCGCCCATTAGCAACCTATTTAATTGCATGAGTGGGCTGCATTTGGATAGCTTTTCAGCCAGAAGACATAAATAGTGCTTTCATAAGGGAAAATACAAAGGAGCTCCTGGGTGCTCCACCCACTATATGAATATTAATTTCAAAAAATATCAGTAAAATTCAAGAAAAATATGGAATTTGGGAATATCAAACATGTATGCCCAATTTACTCCCATGTGAAGTTTCGTGAAAATATATTAGGAAATGTATCCATGACGAAGAAAATACAGTCCAACCTAAGATCCATCTAAACAGTTATTTTCAATACATAAGATTTTTTAATTTTATTGAGAATACGTTTTCTGGTATTTTGTGCTGAAACTTCACATGGTTTCATATCCCAAACTTTCAAGTTTTTTCATTTTCCAGATTTTTTTTAAATTTAATACTCATATAAGGGCTAGAGCACCAAGTGCTCCAAATCCTATTCCTCTCATCCGTTGTTTTTCTAACCCTAAAAAAAATCAGTTTTTTTCCTTTTCTTGGAAACACAACGCACATACGCTAAACCATGTGAATGAACGCATTCACATTCTACACCCATGACACATCTGGAAAACTTAGCCGACATGTCTTGAGATTTAGAAGAGTCGCCATAGACGCCTCGCTATCGACAGGAGCGTCGCTTACTGTTGAATAAAAAACTTTTAAATCTTAAAATAAATCCAGAAAAATGAATGCATCCATGTCAAATCTAGAAATTTAACCCGAGTGGGCAGGTTTCAACAAGGGAACCTGACCATCTAAGCTACAGACGGTCAGTTTGTTGCTTTCAACAGTTCAAACTCGTGGTAATCACCTGGTAGGTACCCCTTGCTAAGACGGCGACACGTGGCCCCTGTATGTGAGCCACTTGACGTCACAAGACAGTTATATGTGCATCACTTGGCATCACTGAAGATGTTTGGTGAGTTTTTGACGCTGTGTATCGGAGGGAGTGGGGAGGGTGATATACGTGCTTGAATGCATTTTTAAACAAATATTCTAAAAGAAATATTGCAAAATTGCTGTGAAATCATAATATCCAAAGAGACAATTGCGGTAGAACATTTGAGAATCTCAGGCGAGCTATCAATGCAGAAGAGGAACTAGCAGTACACAAGCATGCATGTGTGCTTTTCATGGTAAAAACAGGAATTGTTGCACCTGCACGAGACCACACACGAGAAAGAGTGGCTAGCTAGATCTCAGTCGTCTGGGACTTAACTAAGTCTCAGCCAAGTGACACAACATATAAAAAAAAATTTACATAAATCTCTACGTAAGATCTCACAAATATAATATCGATTAAGACTTTGTTAAGTCACTGAGATTTAGCAATCCCAGTCATGGTGAATTTCGAGAGGGTAAAATGGAGACGGCCGGGCTTGTTTTTAAAGGAGTGGAACTAGTTTTCCCTTTTAGTAAAGTTTGGTTTAGAGAATCTGATAAACTCATTCTTTTCCTCAAATACAAATATAGGTTTTATGAGATCAGGACAAACCTCCAACTCCAACTCCAATGGATGGGCACGATTCGTGGGCAAAACTGCCGATTTGATCTCCTCAAAACAAGCTTGACCTCCCCCAGAACCAGCTGGTCTTCGATCACGTACGACGGAGAATATCTCCCCCCGACACTGCCGTCACCGGACAGGACTGCCTCAGAGCCCATGAAAGCCAAACACTTGTCATCACTAGCCAGAGCTAACTTGTCTGTGCGGCTAACATAGACTCTGGCCATGGCAGCTATATATAAACCTAGCTAAACTTGTTCAACAGTTTGCCGCGACCGTCCATGGTTAACGACGACGGACACAACCGCTCGCACTGCATCTCCCCATCGTAGGCGAGCTCTGCTCATGTGTGAATCTCCATCGTCTCTGGTACTGCAAGTGTTTGCGTTTCCACAGAGACATACTTTGAACCCTAAATTTCTCCCCGCCACATGTTGACGGCGCGTGTTTCCCTAACACCGGCTGCATCTTCTTGAGCGTCATGGCCAGATGCCGCCTCGTCCCCAGCCGCCACCGGCGGCGTACAAGCACTTCTGCAGAGTCTGCAACAAGGGGTTCACGTGCGGCAGCGCGCTCGGCGGGCACATGAGGGCCCACGCCGTCGCCGACGACGGCCCGGGCGCCGACGACGACGACGACGATCCCGTGTCGTCTGCGCGCGGCGGGGAAGATGGGCCGTCCACGGCAGGAGCAGCGACGACGCACGTCTACGCGCTCCGGGCGAACCCTAACCGCCTCACCAGGGGCTGCCAGGTGTGCAAGAACTGTGGGAAGGAGTTCTCTTCGATGGAGCTTTTCCTGGAGCACGGCAAGTGCACCTCGGGGGAAGAGGAGGACGCCGACGGATCGTCGCCTCCGTCCGTGGCCGACGAAGAGGAGGACGCGTCGCTGGCCTCTGGGTGGTCAAAGGGGAAGCGCTCGCGCCGCGCCAAGTCGATCGCTGGCGGAGGCGATGATACAATGCCCGGGCCGTCAACGGCGCCGTCTGGCGAGGACGAGGAGGAGGACCTGGCAAATTGCCTCGTCATGCTCTCGTCGTCCAAGGCCGATCAGTCTAGCGCCGCCGCCGAGGCCGACCCAGAGCCATGCGCGCCGGCCAGCAAGGAACACGGGAGAAGGCCTCATCCACAGCCGCAGCACTTCCCGATCGTCATAGCGGCGCCGGATCAAGCGATAATGCTGCCCCTGGCGTTGCCAGCACCGCAACCGCAATACGCCTCGCCCCTGCCACGCGGCTTGTTCGAGTGCAAGGCATGCAAGAAGGTGTTCACTTCGCACCAAGCTCTCGGCGGACACCGTGCCAGCCACAAGAAGGTCAAGGGCTGCTTCGCTGCCAAGCCCGAGAGCAGCGTCGGTGGAACACCTCACCACCACGCAGCGGCCGCCGGTCCCAGCGATGAAAAGGGTGATGCCGCCGCCGTCGATGTCATCCATGCAAGTGGCAGCGTTGATGCCAGGACAAACGCCGATGCCAGCACCGGTGGCGACACGAACGCCGGGACGAGCGGGGCCACGCCATCCCTGTCAATGGCCATCACGACCACCGACCATGAACCGCCGGTCGCGGGGTTGGCCATTGCACCGTTCAAGAAGAAGGCCAAGATGCACGAGTGCTCCGTGTGCCACCGCCTCTTCGCCTCTGGTCAAGCGCTCGGAGGCCACAAGCGGTGCCACTGGCTCACTTCGGGGACAGGGGATCACGCCAACATCACATCCCTGACAGCCGAAGGCCTGGTCGCCGCTGCCGGCCAGCAGCTCACTCTCCGGCCAATGATGGACCCTCCAGAGCCGGCGCTAGACCTCACCATCGCGGCCAACCCGTTGCCGTTGATGGCCAGCGCGACGGTCGCCGAGGCCAGAACCAGCTCGCTGCACCTTGACGCGTCCCCGTCGCTCTACTTCCAGCCAGCGGCGGCACCAAGCAATCCCAGCCACCAGAACAAGATGGCCGCGACGAGCAGCCACAACGCTAACGACGCTGCTACTCCCCGCGAGGCCGCCGAGGACGAGGCGGACAGCACAGCCGTCAAGAAGGCCAAGCTTAGTGCTCTCAAGGACGTGAGTGCAGCGGGGGAGACGACGCCGTGGTTGCAGGTCGGCATTGGCTCCTCGTCGGCCGGTGGTGACGGGAAGAGTGCCTGCGAATGAGCCTCCCCGCGTCGAGTAGAGCTGGCAGCTTCAACACTGAAGTGACTGAACCTGAACCGACACAGTGAGATGGTACATAGTACGTTCTTTGGTTATTTTGATGAACTAACAGTAGCTTGCAAGTGTAGCATTTGCATATATTGTTTCGCACGCGTATGTACTTTAGTGATTTGCTAATTTTTATAGGCTAGCTATATAGTACGTAATTTGCACCGGCAAAGTGTGTATGTATGATCGAGCAACATTTTTTTCTCAGCGGCTATTAAACAAAATAAGAGCAGGTTGCACCATCCAGGCATCACTTATGTCCCCCTTAGTGCTTATATCAATATCAGGATTTATTTTTTTGCTGCGACACTATTAGGATTTGAGATTGCTAGTCGGGGCTGTCGCCCGGTTTCATTTTTACTGCCATTTTTAAGACAGTAAAATTGAAACCAATCCTAGCCTTCTCATGCATTTGAAGATTTGGGCCATTAGATCAAGAATTTGGGTCATCCTGACGGTCCGATCTTCAGCTTCTCACTCACTGGGCCGCTGTCCAAAGGGGCTGCTACTCCGGTGGAAATTTTGTTGGCCTGTGGTGCATTTGGACCTATGCCACAGAAAGCACAATTAGACAGATCGCTCTTGTCTCAAAAAAAAAAAAGACGGATAGATCTGAAGAAAAGAAAAAGAAAACTTCCTACCTGCTCATAAACATATATAAACCAAAACTATATGCTTGCGTGTAGCCTACAAATGTTAATATTGCCAAACCTTGCAATGAACATGTCCCTTACAAGCTTTCCCTTTTAGTTGGATGGATTACTTCCTTCCACTAACTTGTCCTACTCATTGCATTTTCTGGTGCCTCTGCTACTGCTATCTATCTATTGCCTTAATAATAAGCTGTCAATAGTTATGAAATTCTTGATGATTTTATTTAGTAAGATTTGGTCTTTTCAAACAACACATATGGCTTAATACCACTTACAGTTTGCACCTTATGCATACTTTATACTCCCTCCATTTCTAAATATAAGCCTTTTTTAGAGATTTCAATACAAACTACATACGGATGTATATATACATATTTTAAAGTGTAGATTTACTCATTTTGCTTTGTATGTAGTCTATATTGAAATCTCAAAAAGGTCTTATATTTAGGAATGGAGGAAGTATGTTGTATTAAACTAGGTTATATGTTGAATGTGTGAATGGACCGTTCTTCCTTGTGATATTGGCAAACCGGACTAGCCACTTACTTCTAAAGCTGAGCTGATGTTCATTAGTTACAACGTCTTATGAGTTGTTGTAGTAAAAAGGCCTGGCTTTTTTTTGTAGTTGGATGTGAACTTCACATGTTATATCAATTATTAAAAATTGTGCATGCCAACATGACCTTTTCAGGAGTTGAGTCATCTGTTTCACTAATACAGATTGTGCATATGTTCTTATGCATTTACCAGTACCAGGCAAAAAGGGTCAAATATATGTGATGTTTTCCGTTTAAAAAATCATTGTTCACTGGAAGAGTTCCATCTTTTATTTGAATACGCTCCAACCTCCAAAATGTGTCTTAGACAACATCTAGATCCATTGCAAGTGACAAACTAACAATATAATAGCTGTCAGACGATTTCTAGGTCACTTTATATGCAAGGTAACAAGATGGCATAATCTTTTCATGACAATTGCTAAAGCATCATAATCCTACTAGAGATTAAGCATTTTCCATCATACTGCACAAAACAGTCTTGTGCTTGCCGTCTTAAATGAGCATGCGTGCACACACGGACAACATGATTTCCGGTATTATTTTTTCTGAATTCAGTAGGCATGGATATGAGTATATACGCATCCACTCACACACAGCACAACCGAACGGAAACAGTGATCAGACAAAACAAGTGAGCCCCAGCGATTGACATGTCGGCGACGGTGGGCGGCGATCAGACAGATAACAGTAATGACCAGTACGTAGCCAGCACCATGACACGGGGCACAGGCATGGTGCACGACAAAGCGAGCGTCGGCTACAGTCTCCTTCATTTCTTTATTACCGCTGAATCATGACATAAAATGCACTTTTCATGTTTTATACCTTCAACGTGGATTATTACATGATGTACCTTGTCATTAACTTTCTTTATTATTTAGGACTATTTTTGTTTCATAGTCATACTAAAACTTCTCTCTCAGGATACTAATTTTACCTTTGCACTGATTTTTTTTCTAGATCTAATAGAATATCTCATTTTTACTGAAATTTGACTTTTACTACATTTTTGTCAAGATACTCAGTTTTCTTGAACTAAAACTTACCTTGTTTGTTGTACTAAAATTTAGCTTGTTACTGAAATTTCACAGGAAAGATAAAGCTCAAGATTTTGTTTTGTTCATGAAGATGCCGAATGAGAGGAACTACAAGAAGTCCTAAAAATACTTGAGGTGCAGCAACATCACTTAACCTGTTCATGTTGCCCTAGATGATTTATCATCCTTGCTGGACCCTCTTGACAAGGATTCTTATGAAGACTAGTTGTTGGAGGTTCCTTGCAATGCATTCACCAAGAGGCAGAACTTCTTTGCTGCCCCCACCATCTCTGCAATAATATGGCGTGCAATGCTCATAGAGTTTGTAGCGTGAAAGGTAATATTTGCTTTGTGTTATTTGATGGAGATAAACCAATAATGGAGGGCATATTCAAAGAAATAACAACTGAGGTACAAGGAATTTCTAAAAAGAAGAAGATAGACATGGTAAAAGCAGTTGACAATGCTGCTTGATGTGCATGTAGATACAAGTATATGTTAAACCTGATTGGTGTTGAGCCATTAGAGTATGTATGTCCCCGTAGAAACGCACGGGCAATTACCTAATATAGACAAGAAAATGTTTCAGTTTTGCTAGAGCACATCTAGATGTGCCATAAGTATTGCACATCTAAGTGCTATGCCATTAATCTTACGTTGAGATTTGTGTGAATATTTTTTTTCTCTTTATGTTTGATTCACTCACTTAGATATGCAATAACTAGAGCATATCTAGATATGCCCTAGACACATCCAAAATGTTTGCTCGAAAAGCATTACCAAACATCCAAACGGTAGCATTATAGGCATTATTTTTTCCTTACAATAACAATACTATGTAAGGCATAGTGCTACAGCCTACATCTGTTGATTAATAATACATAATTAAGTCTCATAGGCATTGCATCTTGATGTCGCTGCTACTTCAGTTCTCTGCATTGAGATTGAAAGACATCCAAAATGTTTGCTCGAAAAGCATTACCAAACATCCAAACGGTAGCATTATAGGCATTATTTTTTCCTTACAATAACAATACTATGTAAGGCATAGTGCTACAGCCTACATCTGTTGATTAATAATACATAATTAAGTCTCATAGGCATTGCATCTTGATGTCGCTGCTACTTCAATTCTCTTCCTCTTAATTAATCGATGAGGCAAATCTTTTGCCTCCGTTTCGAAAAAAAAAGATTAAGAACCTGGTAACCCTAAAAGATGCCTCCAACAAAAGGTACAAAAACAACGAAAAGTAAAAAAACCTTACCTGATAAATGTCCAAGATATCGCTTATCGTTAGCGCCTCGGTCAGACTAGGATTAGAGATTAATCAGGAATCGACCGATTAATCAATTTTACCGGTCGACTATTAATCGCCATTTTTTGCAAATCCCAGGTTCCCAACACTAAAATATGCTATATTCAACACCAAAAAAATATTGGACAAAAATGTGATTCCTAGCCTCTGAATCCTCATATAATGACAAACAAAATAGGACAATAGTACATATTGCTTAACAAGGTCCACAAAACACAAATAAACATAGTTTTTGCAACAAAAAAATAGTGCTAGGAATAGGCTTGATTTATCAGTGAATTCTCGATAAATCGCTTGTCAGATCAATAAATCGGCCCAAACGATAAGCGGTGAAGATAAGGCATAATCTTATCGGTCATCCCGGGAGTAGCGATAATCGGACGATAAATCACCGAATCGGAAGATTTTTTGAACAGGCTGATATAACACTATATTGTTATTTTTATTCTTATTTGTTGTTTTGAAAGTGATGATGTTGTATTCTGAATCGGCATTGACATAAAGGAAGTGGGTGGTCGTCATTGTTTTCCACTTTCACATCTTTATGTCATATGAACAAACTTTCTTCAAATAAATATAAAGTCGTCCCATTTTGTTTTTTGACCGGTGTTCGCTTCCTTATTTCCATTGACTTATGTTTACGTGTGTTGTCTTAATTATATATGAATTGTCATTGACTCTCCTCATTTTTCAAGGACTCCACTTATGTTTTTACTCCATTTTTGAATTAACTTTGATATATTGGCCAAATGTATAGTGACTCAGAAGTGAGCTACAAGACAATTAAAATGCCAAGAAAATTGTATGCCGATGTGCAATCCCTTGTACAATCTCTCTATGTTAAACTACAACGTAGAATTTTCTTGTAGGCGAACAACAATGTCAGGAATGATTTAGATTGCTTAGGTAATAATTTACCAAAATTTTTGAAACATTCATACCATCTAATTTAATTTTCTACCTCAACATTTCATTTTGTATATGTCTTGATGTGAGTCTTTGCGAGAGAGTTATTTTAGGAGCCAAAAGGGGTCATTATCAAAAGAAATCCATTAACTCTAAGAAAACGGCTCAACAAACTATTATTGCAAATCAATCATATTCCTTTCTTCACTTCTACGGCATTATTTAAAAAAATTAGACAAACACAAGCTACAAAAAGCACAATACTTTAGATGGAACTAAGAGACAAAATAGAAGGACACAACAATGTGTGTCATCAGTGATCTAGTTGTTAATATAATTAGTGGGGTTTCCTTTATCTCATAGTCATAGATTAAATCTCAAATTATAATTCATGTGTCACTTGATTAGTTAGATTTTTTTTAACACAGATGCTCACATACATATACATTCACTTATATGAATGCACGCACGCATACGCTACCCCTGTCCTATGAGCACCCAGGCCGACCTGGGGGCAGGGACCGGACGCTCTCGTACGCATGCAACACATGCCGCAGAGCGAGGCACAGATGTAGGCAGCGATCGATTCCTTGATTCATTCCGTCGTTCAGGACAAAAAGAAATAAAAGTGGTTGATCCCTTCATATTCCATCATGCATTCACATAGCGACTCGGAGCGGCTGTCGATGCTTCCTCTGTCTTATAGAGTGAAAATAAAAGAGACACATGAAGAGTCCAAATGATCCACTAGTTCCATTGCAATGTGGGAGACCCACTTATATACATGGTGAAGGGGTGTGTTGAGGAGACACCTCTTCCCCAACAGACACCTCATGGGAGGCATCTCTCCCATACAATTGATCACATGTTTTTATTTCTCAACACTCCCTCTTGATCAATTCGTCATATGTATATTGCAAACTGAAAACTCCTCCAAAAACCCTGTGGGAAAAATTGAGGAGAAACCTTATAATAATATGCCATCGAAAACTCCTTTAAAACCCAGTGGAAAAAAATAAGGAGAAACCAATATGGCATATATCCGCACTTGTATTTATATTGTCTCGTTAAAAACCTTATATGAAAAACCATCATGGAAAACTCATAAAGGGAAAAAGAGTACAATATAAGTGATTTGAGGATCGCCAACGGGTTATAACTTGGGATTTTACTCCCTCTGAACTTTGTAAACCTCAAGAATATCTCATACCAATTCCACGAACCTAGTTCTGGAATGTAAACATTGATAGAGATATTGTGAATATCACAATAATCTGTTTGCATATTATCCTTTTACATTTTTGTAATTCACAAGGATAAATATAACCCATAAGCAATACAAGTGACATTATCTTGGTAGATAATGATAATCTCCACATGATTTCATATGTGGCCAATCATTCTATGAAGTCATCCACATTTTCCGATGCTTCAAATGAAATAGAATGTTCACTGGAAGGACTCGTTTAGAGTCTATTCTAAATACTTCCTTCAAAGTACTCTTCCAGCAAACCCAGTCTTTGATATGTCATTGTGGGATCAGATAATTAGCCACTATCAATATATCAAACCATGGTCCCATCTTGATTTTTCGAATGAAATTGATCAAGACCCTTCATGCCCTGGATATATCCCAGGATATTCCTTACACAAACCTTATACCTTTTAGGGAATTGCACTCTTAATAAATTGCCAAAAATTATAGTGTCAGGTCTGACATATTTTGCAAGATATATGAGTGCTTTGATGGTATTTAGATATGGCAATTCATGCTCCTCTATCACTTCACCATCTCCCCTATGTATCAAGGATCTATATCCCATATTAGGTATAACATGACCAAATGTGTTTTGATATAATATATCCATATTGAACTTCTCCAATACTTTCGGATATATGAAGACTGATATCTTAGGGGGATGTGCTCAAGTCATAAGCTTAGCATAATTTGGTTTAACCCAAATATCCGTCTTAACATGATTGTGTGTATTTCATGTCTTATATAGACTTTGATGATAAGATCATCGACACCACAAATTAAGGTGATGTAAAATCCAACCCAGGATTTCTTCATGAATACACGTCAACAATCATTAGTATGAGAGTAATCCTTGTCAAGGAATAACTCACTTAGTCGGTTGCACCACACAAATCTCCGACTACTTCAAGTCATAGAATGACTTCAGAAGTTCCACACATGCATGTTGCGATTTACCTTTGGATTCAGACTATCAAGTCATTCAATGACTTCAATATATACATCCAAACTAATTGACCCATGGAGTATGTAGACATTACATACATCAACCGTATGGATCTGTACTGCCATTAACATTCAGTATCGAAACATAATTCCACTTATACCAAAAAGGTATGCTACATCGTAACTGATGTCGGGTCTCTGCGAAAAACCCTTGTGCTACAAGCCTCGCTTTCTCACCACCTCATTTATTTTCGTTTCCAAACGAAAATTCACTTCTCTTCCCTCTGGAAGATACATATGAGGAGCAGGTTTTACAATGGTAAATAATCACCGAAGAGAGGATATCGCTTCTCTTCTTTTGATGAGCGAGTGCCACTCTTCCTTAATTGCTTCCTTTCATTTGAATCAATATAAGTGCAGACAATACTTTCCATGGATTTTGGTTCAGGGACCAAAAGGATTCTAGCAATTCTCAAGAAGAATTTTACATCGACATATGTAGACTTTTTCATATACGATTCTCATGAATCAATATCATTGTGGAATTCTTACTACGCCTCTTAACTCCTTGTGATTTCCCACAACAACGGAGTCAAGGTGTTTCGATTTCCCAACACCTAAAAATGTGTGCACATATGTGTTGGACTTTGGATGCCGCGCATCCTTCAGGTGTCATTCAACCCGAGGTTGAATCATATTTACTGATCGAGGAGTCAATCTCACATGTTTCCGCTGAAACATATGAGAACTTAATCTCATGCGACCAGAATTCTCCCCCTCTTGCTCTCATCTAGGGAGATGAGTGGTTTATTAGGTACCTCCACTCATTCTGGTACTTGACCATATTGACACCTTTGTCATCAGTAAATATACTTGGCAGATTATTTGCAGTATGCTGCAAATTTCTCTTAACCTGAACATGCAGTTCAGATTCTTAAGTACGTGGACAAAATGTCTATGACATTTCTTATCCATTTCCTGGCATTCTTTGTGGTGCACATCTTCCCCCAATGCCAGAAAATGTTCTTATTGCAAAAGCAATCAGCGTATGGGCTGCAAATAACTCCCTTGCTAGGGTTAAGGTATTCGGCGGATTAACGAACATACCACAGTTATTCCTCGCATAGATCCCAACCATATGTGAAGGCCCATGATGTACGCTGGGATGGTGATATCGGTATACAACCGAATTATCGTAGATGGGAAATACTTCACTTATTTCCACGTACAAACTGCAAGGGGGTGCAGTATCATTTGATCTCATTTAGACCAAATATGCGAAGTGTGAGACCGCATGTTACCATCAACAAAATGTCGGTAAATCACAATTCTGCAACATTGGCTATGTAATATTGAATCTCTTTCATAAGATATCCAGCCAAACCATTCTGGTTATGTACCATATACTGAATATAACCATTGAATGTCCGTGAATCAACTTCAACGACATTTCCATTCCAATGGAATTATCCCACGTTAGGATAATTTGCTCTAAATTCGTCAATTTGATCACTTAATTCAATAAATGCATGGTTATGTGTGGATATACACACCTAAGACCATCTTCTAGATGCGTCTATGAACACCATGAAGTACCAAGATAACCCAGATAATGGTTGAATAATCCAAACATATTCTTGCATTCAATCAAGAATATTGGCTGGCTCATTTCAAATTTTAAGGTGAGAGTGCCTTAAAATTAATTCCCCAATGTCACATGTAGTGCATAAAACAATCTGATGATTGTTGGGAATATTGCAACTTGTCAAGTTGTGGCCAACAGAATTGTCAATAATTTCTCTAATCGTCCAATACCATGATGATAAAGGAGGGAAAATTATTATGTATGCAACAAGATTGAGTATGAACTGACTCATACACTCAATTATCTCAACTATCATGTCCGAGGGACAAGATGTTGCAATTTATACTACATGTAGTAGTACAATTACAGGCTAATGATATTTAGGGATAACTAGGAGACTACATGAGATCTCCAAAATATCTTTGGAATATCATTCCACAAGAATATCATCAATATAGAGGAGTCCATTCTCCTTCCACCATGCCAGAATATTTTCTGGTTGTTTCCTTTTGAAGTAGAACTTCGAACTTATCCCATTAAAATCATTTGCCTCCAGTGAGTCGGTGGTATGATTCAACCCAATACTTGACCAATTGGTAATCATTGGTATAACATTTCGTACAACCACCACTTTGACAAACTTGAAAGTTGTCATTATGATCATTTAGATTAAATGACACATTCCCTTTTGAGATATACACTCCATTTCTGCTTGTCATTTTTCCTTCATCTTACATTCAACTCCCGTGGTTCTCTAACCACTATTGCTTAGTACTAAGAGCACTAACATGAATTTCAGGCATTGCAAACCTGAAACAAAGATGATATTTCTGTTTATCATCCTAGGAGAACGTAAAGTGCAATAAGGACTTATATTCAGATATGCATCTGGAGCCGCCTTATCACATAATCTCAACATAGTGTTGATTTATTGACAACGGAACTATAAGGCTCAACGGACTCGAAGTCCTGACATTGAATGAGTAATCATTCATGTGATGCTTATAACAATATATCTCGCCTCAATGAAGGCTCAAAGGGAAAAATGGATGTTCATTATCCATTGCATACTCACTTGAGAACTGATCCATTGCGATGGTACATAAATGCAAATATGCATATTCTTAGCTATTTATAAATAGCCATGACATTTTCTGCAGGTGGAGTTTCCGTGGCAATAAGGCCCGGGTCGAAAATAATCTTTATGTCCATGACCCATGTTAAATACTTACTCCCACCAAATGTCATCTCATCGCATTTCCTTTTAAAAAGGTCAGCCATATGGTGCATGAAATACTCATGCATTAATTTACCTTTAGTAAATTATGTAGGATGAAAATGATATGGCTAAGCATAATCATGGTCATGGTGATTGTTATTGACCCAAAGTGCAAGCCTTCCAGAAGAACACCACAGTGTGGTGTAGATCTTCAAATTAAAGGTAGTCGCCTTGAAAGGGACAAGCCTTTAATTAATTTCCTTAAAACACATAGAGGTAGCCGACCACCTAGTGGTGCCTCACTCTTATGGACAGTTCCCATTGATCATAGCCTCCACAACCTTATGTTATTTATAACACATGAAGGTAATCACCATAAAATAGCATGAACCTCTCAGCTGTGCATAAAACTTAATTCATAGCTATGATGACGTCTCATAAGTTGTGTATGCATGGAAGGTAATCACCAAAATATGCGAGTGTTTTGCATAATTCTCTTCATAGCATAATATGCAGCATAGTCACCATTGCCTTGGATTCATCTCCTGATGGAGTATTTGACACTATAGTCACAACCAATGACAAATGCTATGAAATTGACAAGTATTTGGAAAAACATCATGAAGGTAGGCATCAACAGTGTAGGCTTCATAATGGCTATGTCATAAGTTTTGTGCCATCACTTTTGCTTCGAACACATGGAGATAATCACTAAGTAGTGTAGATCTCACTCTTATGGAGCTTCTCACAACCTTGTGTTAATTAAAAAAACACATTGAAGGTAATCACCACATGGTAGTGTAGACCTCGCAGTTGTGAACGAAAATGATTCGTTGCCATCATGCAATCCATAAGTTGTGTGCAAAATTGAAGGTAGTCATTATGTCAGACTGACATAATATAGACCTCACAATAACATTGGATAATCTGCAATTAAGCAGTAGATGTCATTTGTCGATTCCTTGTGACAAATGTAAGTTTGACATAGTCAGGCAATTTCATACGCTTATCTACCTTATGTTTCCCGAATTTGCAAGCAAGTTCCATATTGTTGCCAATAATGAAATCAATATATTGCTTTGCAACAGTATTACTCATGTAATACGAATAAATGCAGAAGTATAAACATACTTGTGCAACATATATGAGGACATGGGGGCCTCAAACGGTCATTTTACATGATGTAAAATGATGCATAATTAATTATTATGCAGTTCAGCAAGACCCTGTGGTCTATCATGTATATTTGCTCTGAAGCCTGGGGCATAAAACGCAAATATCAATAACCATGTGGTTAGAGTGCTGAAAATAGTAAAGCCTCGGGGTAATTTTCAATAAGCCTGAGAGCTTAGTAGCAAGTTGGATAATCCTAACGAAAGTGTCAGGATTTATCTGTGATTTCCATACAATCAAAAAGGCTGATTTGCAAAATCACCGAAGAGAGGATATCTCTTCTCTTCTTTTGCTGTGCGATTGCCAATTCTCTGAGAGGAATCAGTGTTGCTATACACACGACACTGGGTAGCCGATTTGCGCACGATCGCACTGATCCGGCCGTGCATGCGTTGGACAAAGTGGAGGTCAGCGGTTAGATCACGCATCGTCCAACGTTCGGCTGCTATGTATCGGCTGCATAGTAGTTTCGGAGAGGAATAGCCACCGTTGCCTTTCGGAAATTTTCAGCCGCGCCGGATCGCTTTACCATACGGCGAACCGAGCGCCACGCGGTCGAGGCCACGCCGGAGGGAGCCTCGTCGGCCAAAGCCGAGGGCTTCGTGCGCACTTGGCACTACCTCAGCCGCCATCACGCCCTGAGGCCATGGAAGCTCCCGCACTTGGACAGATTCATGGTCGCTGACCGTGAGGCATTTTGCTGATGATGCCTCCCGCCGCCGTAATTCATACCGTCGCGCGGGCCCGACAACGCCCCATGTCGTGCTGCTTGTTCTGCACGCGTAGCCACCTTCGTCGATTCCTTGTGGCCGTCAGGCGCGTCACCGCCATGACTCTTTTCTCGTTCTTCCTGGAATCGATGGATTCCAATGCCCGAGATTCTTCTTCTTGTTTTCTCCTTCTGTACGTGCTCAGATGGAAGTAAATCTCATGAGTGCATAGATATACAGGGGAAAAATAATTGAAAGATGATTGATTAAGCAATCAGTTGACTAGTCCCAATCTGTGCGTGGAACCAGGCAGTTCCGCGTTGAATGGATCCGCATCAGAGGCCTTCGCTTGCCGGATGCGAATGCAACAGGACGACTCCGCCGGCTGCCGCGAGCGTACGTAACTGCTGCTTAGATGGAGTTTTCCTCTCAGCGAAGAGCCAAGCAATCCTCGCAGGAAAACAAATGGATCAGATTCTTGTATCCCTTAATCATAAGAAGACAAAGAAATTAACATTCTCATGATTAATCTCTTGTACGGATGCATGCATGCTCCCTGGTGTTGCCGCTGCATGTCCTTGCGCAATCAACCCTGCCATTGCATTCTGTTGCCGCCGCTTGTAGTTCTGCGATCGACGCCTTCACGTACTGGCGTCGTGCTTCCGCCTCGGAGGAGCGCTGCCACGGTCGAGCGCCTCCGTGCATACTGGCCGATGTTTAGAAGGACGGCCACTCGACAGTTTCTTTTCGTGTCGCCAATTGCTCTCGATAGAGTCTAAGTGCTGATAACGTCTTATAGAGTGAAAGTAAAAGAGAAAGAGTTCAAATGATCCACTAGTTCCATTGCAATGTGGGAGACCCACTTATATACATGGTGAAGGGGTGTGTTGGGGAGACACATCTTCCCCAACAGACACCTCATGGGAGGCATCCCTCCCATACAATTGATCACATGTTTTTATTTCTCAACACTCTCTTCGCCACTGCATGCTCGGCGCTCTTTTTCCTTTTTCTCATGAATCCTAGTTTCCTTCCTAATCCAAATCGTCAGTTCGCTGCCAATTTCTATTCCCCGGGGGACCCAAGCCCCATCGCGACCCCACTTTGCTCTCCATCCATCACCGATTCAACAATCTGAGTATATCATATATTCGTATTGCGATTCCCTGAATGTAGTTGGCACGACGGCACAATTCAACAATTGATGCAAAAAATAATTATTATCACCATTGTGTCTTATCATGTCATCCAAAAGAAAGTATGCATCTGGTAGTGATAAAAGGAAAAGGAAGAAAATTGTGGATGCCTTGGTACAATCATAGCACGGAGATATACATAAATTTTTCAAGAAATATTGGTGCTTTCACTACTTCGAGAAGCCCAGATATCTTAGAAGAAAAATTGAAGATAATATATATAAACTATTTAATATGCATACTGGATTTGGATGCATTTAAATGTTATTGATAATATTTCATGTATGCGTATTTTCATTGTTATTCTTATGATGTCTATATTAAGGGCACTGAGTTTTAGTCTTCGCCCTGAGTCCTTCAAAAATCTCAGCCTGCGAGCACCTCTGAGATATTGAGCCAGCACAACATCATGAGTCGTGTATATGTCCACAGTGACTTTGAGTCGTATGTGGAACTTGACAACTTCAATGTTCAGTAGATATTGAGCATTTGTGTAATAATTTTAACGGATTCATAAGAAAAACATGAAAATTACTACCTAATCGAACACCGATGATGTAACTCGGCACCGACATTATCGCCTGCGTCGACAAGCCGCACTCACGCCTAGCTTCAGCCTCACCATGAACTCCCTACTTGCCACCCACCCTGCTTCGGCCACCTCTCCCTGAACTACGCTGCTAGATATCCCCAAATTTAGTGATTTCACATCACTTTAGCTCAGCTAATAGTGGCTATTATCTCTGATTTCACTTTTTCATAATATGGGAGTGATGAGGGCTTAACTCTGCAGCAGGGGAAACCCTATATACCGCATACTGCGAGATGGAGACCCAACTCGCCTACAATGTTTTTCTGAATGGGCCACAGTTTTTTCTGTTCTCAACTTCATTTTCTCCTCTTGTACAATTTTTTGGAAAATATATTTATTTTACTAATTTCATATATCAAGTTTTACGAACGTTGAGTGAAATAAGGTTCACATGTTGCAAATTTCAACAAAGTTCTTGTATATGAACAAAAAGTGTTCAGGTGTGCATGAAATAGAATTTCACGTATAAGCAAAAAAGTGTTCATGTGATTTCATGAAAATGTTTTTATGCTTGAAATTAAATGTTCATGTTTTCCACAGTAATTTTTCATGCATACCAACGATAATAAAAATGTGTACATATGTGGTTTTATGATTGTATGTGAAAATATTCATCATTTTACCTTCAAAGAAAGACGTCCACGTTCTAAGAAAAAAAGGCTTCTCAAAAGATATTGTTTCATGTGTCACATAAAAAACCTCATGTGATGTACAAAAAACTGAAGAAGAAAAAACACATAAAATGAACAAATCTTTTATATCTACATAGCTAGCCCTATTACTAGAGTTCTCTCCATATGTGTGCTTTCACATCACCTCAATTCTGAATAGTCATCTGATCATAATTGTGTGACATCCACAAATCATGCATGTAGTCGTAAGTTACTACTTTGAATTAATATATCCATGCAAGCCATGCCACCTCTTCAAGTTGTGCATGTAATTTTCTCTAGGGAATTAAATCATGCACGCCGGGGACAAGTTAAAATTATGTGTTAATTATTATATGGTCATGGAAGGTATATGTGTTTGGTTGCTTGGAACAAAAAAATAAATAGTTCATGCTTCACATGTTTGTTAAAGATGATGTCACATTAAGTTTCGTTCAAATCTATTCGACTTATATACATCATTTTGTCATATACTTCATAGATTTTGTTGTTCTAAAAATGTAAATCAAGAACACATTTGCATTGGTTGCACTATGGTTTTCTTATTTTATTTATTTGGTTTTCTTTGTTTTTCTTTCATTTCTTTGTTTTTTTATTCGGTTTTTACCGATTTTCTTTGGTTTTCTCCGGGGTTTTTTGCTCACCACATGTATGCATTTTTGCATTTTTCGTATACAGTAGAACTTTTTTTGGTACACATTTAATATTTTTCAAATAGATGGTTAACATTTTTGCAAATATGAGTTTTGATGTCTTCTTTTTCCCAGACACATTGTACATTTATCATATACATCTAAAACATCATTTTATATACATTTAACATTTTGAAATACATGATCAACATTTTTAAATACTTATTTTTAAACATTTCTTTGAATAGGTGTTAAACATTTATTTAAATACACATTGAAGCAGTTTTTATGATACAAAACATATTTTTTGAATTATGCGAACTTTGTTTTTACACTGGATGAATATTTAAAGAAAAAAGCATAGACATATTGCTTGAAATGCCTGAACATTATTTTAAATGTAACATACATTTTTTCAATGGTACGAAATGTTTAGGGTGTGTTTGGTTTGTGCCCCAACTTGCCCAACCAAATTCTTGTCATGACCAAAAAATTGGCAAGTTGTTCTTGTTTGGATTATAGTCATTGTACCTTCCAAATATTTGGTAAGTTCTTCATTTGGTTTGGCAACTAGAATTGATTTGTGCTTGATTTGATTCTAATTTAATCATAAGAACACTGTTTTACATTGCAAAACACTTTTTAAATAACACATTAATCCTTTTGAAATGTGCGAACATTTTTGAAATGTGCATAATTATTTTTTGAATTGTAGATACATTTTCTAAACTTGAGCGAATATTTTTTACAGAGATTTTACATGTTTTGTATGTGAACTAAACACTTTTAAAAAAATAACAAAATTGTATTTTCATCATATATGTATTTCGTATTTTTCATAATATAAACAAAAGACGTTTGTGTGACGAGACCACAAGGTTACTGTGCCGGCCCAGTACCAGCTCCCCTCAGGTGACGCCACTCACCGCATTCGCAAAAGGCGATGCCTAAATATAGTGCTTCCGTGCTTTTTGTGGTACGTGGCACACACACCCAAGAAAAGAAAGTAGGAGGGCCATGTAAGAACAACTCTAGCAGATCCGCTAAAACCTCGTCGACCCTTATGATTCCGGGCGTTTTACAGGTTTTGAGAGTTTTAGGGCCCGAACAAGTCCGTTAAAAATGGCTCGGCCCGTAAAAATAATACAAGCGACCCATATATTTCCCCCTCTGCCGCTATATTTACCGCATGGTTCGCATCCTCCATTTCCCCACACCCTCCGCCACAATCCACCTACTCAGGCGTCCAATCCCACTTCTCCGGCAAGCGATCTCGCGCACACCCATCCATTTCTCGCAGATCCATGGCCGGCGGAGGTCGCGAGCATGGGGCACAATAGGTCACCACCGCACAAGCGCGCCCAGCACGATGCGGAGACCAGCAGCTCCAGCTAACCAACTGTCGAGTTGTGGTGCTTGAAGCAGGCGCGCTCTTCCGCAACAACGACCGGGGTGCATGGGTTCACTTCCATCAACGCGCAGAGGCTCTTTGGCCAACCACCAAGAGGCTTTGTCAGGCAGAGATTGAGCTCACCGCCGCGAAGGACGCCGTGGCGGCCGGTGAAGATGGCGCCGCCGAATGGCTCGAGGCAGCGTAGGACAAGTACGAGCTCGCCAACGTTCTCTACCAGTGGGCGACCGAGTACTACCTCAACTCAAGCCATGAACTAGTTCTAGATTAGTTTGATCTACTATGTTTTTGTTTTTGTATGTTTGAATGTATGAGCTCCGATGGTGAACTATCGTGGCGCGAATTAAAGTTTAAATATGCAGTATGGTTTTAGCGGATCTATCCATCGTGCCGTCCACGGTACCGCAAATTCGCTTTACAGGATCCCTCAAACGGAATTTGCGATGCAGAGTTTTAGTGTACTCCCTCCGTTTTATTTTTAGTCTGCATATAAAGTTTGGTCAAAGTCAAGTTTTGTAAAGTTTGACTAACTTTAAATTAAAAAATATCAACATGCACAATATGAAATCAATACTATCAGATGTGTCACGAAATGTATTTTCATAGTACTATATAGTTTTAGTGTTGTCGATGTTCATATTTTTTTGGTATAAATATGATCAAACTTTGTGTAGTTTGATTTTGACCAAATTTTATATGCAGAGTAAAAAGAAACGAAGGGAGTATCTGCTAGTGTTGTTCTAAGAGAGGGTAACGTTGAGCTCCCCAACTGGTTTTGTGAATCCTTCTATTCCACGCCCACTGCCTCAAACTGTCGAACAAACAGTGTACGCGATGGGCCGGCCCGCGAATTCTACTTTTTCCACCGAATCTTTTAAACAGAACCATTTATTTCGCCCTTTTATTTTTTCCAGTTCTTTATTCATTTACAAAATATAACTCGCATCTGTTTACGAATATATATTTTCAGATATATGATGCGTAACTTTTGAAAATGCAGTATTTTTTTAAAGAAAACTATAAATCCCGAACGTGCCAGGTTTTTGCAAATCACCCCGAACGCTGCAACTACCATACAATATCTTAGCATGAATCACGTAACAAATCCAGTGCCACGTCATTTTTCGGAGTCATTTGGTGCGGCACGCGACCAAAACGAACGCGTACATTTCCTCCTTATCCCCGTCTCTCCCCATCGCGTTCACACTCTGTCCAGCTCCAATTCATCGCCGCCTAGCTCCCATTTCCGCCGCCGCCCAGTGATACAGCTCCACACCTCACACCATTCGAAACTCACCATCCCCGGCGACGCGACTCCTCCACTCCATCATCACGGCCACCTCCATTTGCGCGTCAAGGGCACAGGACGAGCTCCACGTGCTCGCTCGCGCTACCCCGTCAAGTTTCTCTCGTCCTCGTCCGCTGTTCACCGGCACGGCGATGGCGGCCGCACCTTCTCCAGGGTCACGAGCGTGGCAGCGCCTGAGAAATCCCATCCAGCTCTTTCTATGGTGCGCCTTCTCCGCCTTTGAACCTAGGGACTCCATGGACGCCAAGTTGACGTGCAGCGGGGATGGCGATATCCCATCGAGCTCGTCGGGGTTGAGGTCGTCCAGCCATCCACCATGTCTCCACTCACAAGGTCGATCCATCTCTGTTATTTTTTCCTGAAGTTGTTATTGCTCTGAATATAATCTTAGATGGTTTTTCCAGCTTACTCCCACTATAACATGGCATTTTTGGGAGAGTTTTGCGTACAAACATGTCACATATAGTCTTCTTTTTTGCCACCCTATTTTGCGTTATAATCTTCTATTATGCCATGTGAAGGAAATATGCCCTAGAGGCAATAATAAAGTTATTATTTATTTCCGTATATCATGATAAATGTTTATTATTCATGTTAGAATTGTATTAACCGAAAACATGATACATGTGTGAATACATAGACAAACAAAGCGTCACTAGTATGCCTCTACTTGACTAGCTCGTTTATCAAAGATGGTTATGTTTCCTAGCCATAGACAAAGAGTTGTCATTTGATTAACGGGATCACATCATTAGGAGAATGATGTGATTGACTTGACTCATTTCGTTAGCTTAGCACTTGATCGTTTAGTTTGTTGTTGTTGCTTTCTTCATGACTTATACATGTTCCTATGACTATGAGATTATGCAACTCCCGTTTATCGGAGGAACACTTTGTGTGCCACCAAACGTCACAAGTTACTGGGTGATTATAAAGGTGCTCTACAGGTGTCTCCGAAGGTACTTGTTGGGTTGGCGTATTTCGAGATTAGGATTTGTCACTCCGATTGTCGGAGAGGTATCTCTGGGCCCACTCGGTAATACACATCACTTAAGTCTTGCAAGCATTGCAACTAATGAGTTAGTTGCGGGATGATGTGTTACGGAACGAGTAAAGAGACTTGCCGGTAACGAGATTGAACTAGGTATTGAGATACCGACGATCGAATCTCGGGCAAGGAACATACCGATGACAAAAGGAACAACGTATGTTGTTATGCGGTTTGACTGATAAAGATCTTCGTAGAATATGTAGGAGACAATATGAGCATCCATGTTCCGCTATTGGTTATTGACCGGAGACGTGTCTCGATCATGTCTACATAGTTCTCGAACTCGTAGGGTCCGCACGCTTAAAGTCCGATGATGGTTATATTATGAGTTTATGGTTTTTGATGTACCGAAGGTAGTTCGGAGTCCCGGATGTGATCACGGACATGACGAGGAGTCTCAAAATGTTCGAGACACAAAAATCGATATATTGGACGACTATATTTGGATACCGGAATGATTCTGGGTGAGATCGGGATAATACCGAAGCACCGGGAGGTTATCGGAACCCCTCGGGAGGTATATGGGCCTTAATGGGCTTTAGTGGAAAGAAGGGGAAAGGAGCAAGGGAGGGGACGCCCCCCCCAAGCCCAATCCGAATTGGGAGGGGGGCGACCCCGCCTTTCCTTCCTCCCTCCTTCCTCTTCCTTCCCTCTCCCTCTCCAAATAGGAAAAGGAGGAGTCCTACTCCCGGTGGGACTAGGACTCCTCCCTTGGGCGCGCCTCCTCCCCTTGGCCGGCCCTCTCCTCCCCTCCTTTATATACGGAGGAGAGGGGCACCCCATAGACACAACAATTGATCACTTGGATCTTTTAGCCGTGTGTGGTGCCCCTCTCCACCATAGTCCACCTCGATAATATTGTAGCGGTACTTAGGCGAAGCCCTGCGACAGTAGAACATCAACATAATCACCACGCCGTCGTGCTGACGGAACTCTCCCTCAAAGCTCGGTTGGATTGGAGTTCGAGGGACGTCATCGAGTTGAACGTGTGCAGAACTCGGAGGTGCCGTGCGTTCGGTACTTGATCTGTCGAATCGTGAATACGTACGACTACATCAACATCGTTGTGCTAACGCTTCCGCTTTCGGTCTACGAGGGTACGTGGACACACTCTCCCCTCTCGTTGCTATGCATCACCATGATCTTGCGTGTGGGTAGGAATTTTTTTGAAATTACTACGTTCTCCAACAGTGGCATCCGAGCCTGGTTATATGCGTTGATGTTATATGCACGAGTAGAACACAAGTGAGTTGTGGGCGATACAAGTCATACTGCTTACCAGCATGTCATACTTTGGTTCGGCAGTATTGTTGGATGAAGCGGCCCGGACCGACATTACGCGTACGCTTACGCGAGACTGGTTCTACCGACGTGCTTTGCACACAGGTAGCTGGCGGGTGTCAGTTTCTCCAACTTTAGTTGAACCGAGTGTGGCTATATCAGGTCCTTGAGAAGGTTAAAACATCACTAACTTGATGAACTATCGTTGTGGTTTTGATGCGTAGGTAAGAACGGTTCTTGCTCAGCCCGTAGCAGCCACGTAAAATTTGCAACAACAAAGTATTGGACGTCTAACTTGTTTTTGCAGGGCTTGTTGTGATGTGATATGGTCAAGACATGATGCTATATTTTATTGTATGAGATGATCATGTTTTGTAACCGAGTTATCGGCAACTGGCAGGAGTCATATGGTTGTCGCTTTATTGTATGCAATGCAATCGCCCTGTAATTGATTTACTTTATCACTAAGCGGTAGCGATAGTCGTAGAAGCAATAGTTGGCGAGACGACAACGATGCTACGATGGAGATCAAGGTGTCGCGCCGGTGACGATGGTGATCATGACGGTGCTTCGAAGATGGAGATCACAAGCACAAGATGATGATGACCATATCATATCACTTATATTGATTGCATGTGATGTTTATCTTTTATGCATCTTATTTTGCTTTGATTGATGGTAGCATTATAAGATGATCTCTCACTAAATTTCAAGATAAAAGTGTTCTCCCTGAGTATGCACCGTTGCCAAAGTTTCTCGTGCCCAGACACCACATGATGATCGGGTGTGATAAGCTCTATGTCCATCTACAACAGGTGCAAGACAGTTTTGCAGCAAAATACTCAGGTTAAACTTGACGAGACTAGCATTTGCATTTATGGCCTCGGAACACTGAGACCGAAAGGTCAAGCGTGAATCATATAGTAGATATGATCAACATAGTGATGTTCACTATTGAAAACTACTCCATTTCACGTGATGATCGGTTATGGTTTAGTTGATTTGGATCACGTGATCACTTAGATGATTAGAAGGATGTCTATCTAAGTGGGAGTTCTTTAGTAATATGATTAATTGAACTTAAATTTATCATGAACTTAGTACCTGATAGTATTTTGCATGTCTATGTTTGTTGTAGATAGATGGCTCGTGATGTTGTTCCGTTGAATTTTAATGCGTTCCTTGAGAAAGCAAAGTTGAAAGATTATGGTAGCAATTACATGGACTGGGTCCGTAACTTGAGCATTATCCTCATTGCTACACAGAAGAATTACGTCCTGGAAGCACCGCTAAGTGCCAAACCTGCTGCAGGAGCAACACCAGATGTTATGAACACCTAGCGGAGCAAAGCTGATGACTACTCGATAGTTCAGTGTGCCATGCTTTACGGCTTAGAACCGGGACTTCAACGACATTTTGAACGTCATGGATCATATGAGATGTTCCAGGAGTTGAAGTTAATATTTCAAGCAAATGCCCGGATTGAGAGATATGAAGTATCCAATAAGTTCTATAGATGCAAGATGGAGGAGAATAGTTCTGTCAGTGAGCATATACTCAAAATGTCTGGGTATCATAATCACTTGAATCAACTGGGACTTAATCTTCCTGTTGATAGTGTCATTGACGGGGTTCTTCAATCACTGCCACCAAGCTACAAGAGCTTCGTGATGAACTATAATATGCAAGGGATGAATAAGACAATTTCTGAGCTCTTCGCAATGCTAAAGGCTGCGGAGGTAGAAATCAAAAAGGAGCATCAAGTGTTGATGGTCAATAAGACCGCCAGTTTCAAGAAAAAGGGCAAAGGGAAGAAGAAGGGGAACTTCAAGAAGAACAACAAACAAGTTGCTGCTCAGGAGAAGAAACCCAAGTCTGGACCTAAGCCTGAGTTTGAGTGCTTCTACTGCAAACAGACTGGTCATTGGAAGCGGAACTGCCCCAAGTTTTTGGCGAATAAGAAGGATGGCAAGGTGAACAAAGGTATATGTGATATACATGTTATTGATGTGTACCTTACCAGAGCTCGCAGTAGCACCTGGGTATTTGATATTGATTCTGTTGCTAATATTTCAACTCAAACAAGGACTATGGATTAAGCGAACACTGGCTAAGGACGAGGTGACGATGCACGTGGGAAATGGTTCCAAAGTCGATGTGATCGCCGTCGGCATGCTACCTCTACATCTACCTTCAGGATTAATTTTAGACCTAAATAATTGTTATTTGGTGCCAGTGTTGAGCATGAACATTATATCTGGATCTTGTTTAATGCAAGACGGTTATTCATTTAAATCTGAGAATAGTGGTTGTTCTATTTATATGAGTAATATCTGTTATGGTCATGCACCCTTAAAGAGTGGTCTATTTTTGATGAATCTCGATAGTAGTGATACACACATTCATAATGTTGAAGCCAAAAGATGCAGAGTTGATAATGATAGTGCAACTTATTTGTGGCACTGCCATTTGGGTCATATTGGTATAAAGCGCATGAAGAAACTCCATACTGATGGACTTTTGGAATCACTTGATTATGAATCACTTGGTACTTGTGAACCATGTCTCATGGGCAAGATGACTAAAACGCCGTTCTCGGGACTATGGAGTGAGCAACTAATTTGTTGGAGATCATACATACTGATGTATGTGGTCCAATGAATCTTGAGGCTCGCGGCGGGTATCGTTATTTTCTCACCTTCACATATGATTTAAGCAGATATGGGTATATCTACTTAATGAAACATAAGTCTGAAACATTTGAAAAGTTCAAAGAATTTCAGAGTGAAGTTGAAGATCATCGTAACAAGAAAATCAAGTTTCTACGATCTGATTGTGGAGGAGAATATTTGAGTTACGAGTTTGGTCTATATTTGAAACAATGCGGAATAGTTTTGCAACTCACGCCATCCGGAACACCACAGCGTAATGGTGTGTCCGAACGTCGTAATCGTACTTTTGTTGGAAATATGCCCTAGAGGCAATAATAAATTGGTTATTATTATATTTCCTTGTTCATGATAATCGTTTATTATCCATGCTAGAATTGTATTGATAGGAAACTCAGATACATGTGTGGATACATAGACAACACCATGTCCCTAGTAAGCCTCTAGTTGACTAGCTCGTTGATCAATAGATGGTTACGGTTTCCTGACCATGGACATTTTATGTCGTTGATAACGGGATCACATCATTAGGAGAATGATGTGATGGACAAGACCCAATCCTAAGCCTAGCACAAAGATCGTGTAGTTCGTATGCTAAAGCTTTTCTAATGTCAAGTATCATTTCCTTAGACCATGGGATTGTGCAACTCCCGGATACCGTAGGAGTGCTTTGGGTGTGCCAAACGTCACAACGTAACTGGGTGGCTATAAAGGTACACTACAGGTATCTCCGAAAGTGTCTGTTGGGTTGGCACGAATCGAGACTGGGATTTGTCACTCCGTGTAAACGGAGAGGTATCTCTGGGCCCACTCAGTAGGACATCATCATAATGTGCACAATGTGATCAAGGAGTTGATCACGGGATGATGTGTTACGGAATGAGTAAAGAGACTTGCCGGTAACGAGATTGAACAAGGTATCGGGATACCGACGATCGAATCTCGGGCAAGTATCGTACCGATAGACAAAGGGAATTGAATACGGGATTGATTGAATCCTCGACATCGTGGTTCATCCGATGAGATCATCGTGGAGCATGTGGGAGCCAACATGGGTATCCAGATCCCGCTGTTGGTTATTGACCGGAGAGTTGTCTCGGCCATGTCTGCATGACTCTCGAGCCCGTAGGGTCTACACACTTAAGGTTCGATGACGCTAGGGTTATAGGGAAAGTATGTACGCGATTACCGAAAGTTGTTCGGAGTCCCGGATGAGATCCTGGATGTCACGAGGAGTTCCGGAATGGTCCGGAGGTAAAGATTGATATATAGGAAGTATGGTTTTGGCCACCGGAAGTGTTCCGGGCATCACCGGTAGTGTACCGGGACCACCGGAGGGGTCCGGGGGTCCACCGGGAGGGGCCACGGGCCCCGGAGGCATACATGGGACAAGTGTGAGAAGGGATCAGCCCCTAGGTGGGCTGGGGCACCTCCCCACCAAGGCCCATGCGCCTAGGGAGAAGAGGGGGCAAACCCTAAGGGCAGATGGGCCCTAAGGCCCATGCCTGGTGCGCCTCCCTCTTCCCCCCACTTGGCCGCCACCCCAGATGGGGATTGGGGCTGCCGCCACCCCTGGGGTGGAAACCCTAGGTTGGGCGCAGCCCTCCCTCTCCCCATATATATAGTGGAGGCTAAGGGGCAGACCAACACATGAAGTTCCTCTGCCTGTTGGCGCAGCCCTACCCCTCTCCCTCCTCGTCTCTCGTAGTGCTTGGCGAAGCCCTGCTGGAGTCCCGCGCTCCTCCACCACCACCACGCCTTTGTGATGCTGCGGGATGGAGTCTTCCCCAACCTCTCCTTCTCCCCTTGCTGGATCAAGGCTTAGGAGACGTCACCGGGCTGTACGTGTGTTGAACACGGAGGTGCCGTCCGTTCAGCACTAGGATCATCGGTGATTTGGATCACGACGAGTACGACTCCATCAACCCCGTTCACTTGAACGCTTCCGCTTAGCAATCTACAAGGGTATGTAGATGCACTCTCCTTCCCCTCGTTTCTAGATTACTCCATAGATTGATCTTGGTGATGCGTAGAAAATTTTAAATTTCTGCTACGATCCCCAACAGTGGCATCATGAGCTAGGTCTATGCTTAGTTTCTACGCACGAGTAGAACACAAGTTGTTGTGGGCGTCAATTTTGTCAATTTACTTGCCGTTACTAGTCTTATCTTGATTCGGCGGCATCGTGGGATGAAGCGGCCCGGACCGACCTTACACGTACTCTTACGTGAGACTGGTTCCACCGACTGACATGCACTAATTGCATAAGGTGGCTAGCGGGTGTCTGTCTCTCCCACTTTAGTCGGATCGAATTCGATGAAAAGGGTCCTTATGAAGGTTAAATAGAAATTGGCATATCACGTTGTGGTTTTCGCGTAGGTAAGAAACGTTCTTGCTAGAAACCTATAGCAGCCACGTAAAAACTTGCAACAACAATTAGAGGACGTCTAACTTGTTTTTGCAGCATATGCCTTGTGATGTGATATGGCCAAAAGGATGTGATGAATGATATATGTGATGTATGAGATTGATCATGTTCTTGTAATAGGAATCACGACTTGCATGTCGATGAGTATGACAACCGGCAGGAGCCATAGGAGTTGTCTTAATTTATTTATGACCTGCGTGTCAACATAAACATCATGTAATTACTTTACTTTATTGCTAAAGCGTTAGCCATAGTAGTAGAAGTAATAGATGACGAGACAACTCCAAGAAGACATGATGATGGAGATCCGAGATCATGGTGTCATGCCAGTGACAACGATGATCATGGAGCCCCGAAGATGGAGATCAAGAGGAGCAAAATGATATTGGCCATATCATGTCACTATTTGATTTCATGTGATCTTTATCATGTTTTACATCTTATTTGCTTAGAACGACGGTAGCTTAAATAAGATGATCCCTCACTAAAATTTCAAGAAAGGTGTTCCCCCTAACTGTGCACCATTGTGAAGGTCCGTTGTTTCGAAGCACCAAGTGATGATCGGGTGTGATAGATTCTAACGTTCGAATACAACGGGTGTAAGCCAGATTTACATAGCAAAAACACTTAGGTTGACTTGACGAGCCTAACATGTACAGACATGGCCTCGGAACACGAAAGACCGAAAAGTCGAGCATGAGTCGTATAGAAGATACGATCAACATGAAGATGTTCACCGATGTTGACTAGTCCGTCTCACGTGATGATCGGACACGGCCTAGTTGACTCAGATCATGTTTCACTTAGATGACTAGAGGGATGTCTATCTGAGTGGGAGTTCATTAAATATTTTGATTAGATGAACTTAATTATCATGAACATAGTCTAAATTGTCTTTGCAAATATGTTGTAGATAAATAGCTCACGTTGTAGCTCCTTGTTTCAATACGTTCCTAGAGAAAGATTAAGTTGAAAGATATTGTAAGCAATGATGCGGACTAGGTCCGTAGTCCGAGGAGTGTCCTCACTGCTACACAGAAGGCTTACGTCTTTGATGCACCGCTCGATGTGCAAACCCCTACAACGTCGTCTGTGGATGTTGTGAACACCTGACAGACACGTCCTGATGACTACTTGATAGTTTAGTGCACCATACTTTACGGCTTAGAATCGGGATTCCAATGACGCTTTGAACGCCATAAGACATATGAGATGTTCCTAGAGCTGAAATTGGGATTTCAGGCTCATGCCCGTGTTGAGAGGTATGAGACCTCTGACAAGTTCTTTTGCCAATAGGATGGAGGAGAATAGCTCAGCTAGTGAGCATCTGCTCAGAATGTCTGGGTGCTACAATCACTTAAATCAAGTGGGAGTTAAACTTCCAGATAAGATAGTGATTGATAGAGTTCTCTAGCCACTATCACTAAGCTACTAGATCTTCGTGAGGAACTATGACATGCAAGGGATGGAGTTGATCCCGGAGATGTTCGCAGTGCTTAAGACCGCAAAAGGTAGAAATCAAGAAGGAGCATCAAGTGTTGATGGTTTGACAAGACCACTGGTTTCAAGAAGGGCAAGGGCTAGAAGGGAAACTTCATGGATGGCAAACTAGTTGCCGCTCCAATGAAGGAACCCAAGGTTGAACCCGAACCCGAGACTAAGTGCTTCTATTGTAAGGGGAACGGTCACTGGTAGCGGGATTACCCCAAATGCATGGTAGATAAGAAGGCTGGCATCTTCAACATAGTATATACGTGTTATTAATGTGTACCTTACTAGTATTCCTGGTAGCACCTGGGTATTGGATACCGGTTCAGTTACTATTATTGGTGACTTGAAGCAAAAGCTACAGACTAAACAGAGACTGGCTAAGGGCGAGGTGACGGTGTGTGTTGAAAATGTTTCCAAAGTTGATGAGATCACCATCGCATGCTCCATCTGCCTTCGGGATTAGTATTGAACCTAGATAAATGTTATCAGGTGTCAGCGTTGAGCATGAATATGATTATATCATGTTCATTGCAATACGGTCATTCATTTAAGTTAGAGAATAATGGTTATTCCGTTTACATGAATGATACCTTTCATGGTCATGCACCCTATGTGAATGGTTCATTGAATCTCGATCGTGGTAATACACATGTTCACGCCAAAAGATGTAGAGTTAATAATGATAGTACCACTTTCTCGTGGCACTGCCGCTTAGGTCATATTGGCGTAAGATGCATGAAGAAACTCCAAGTCGATGGATGTTTGGAGTCACTTGATTTTGTATCGCTTGACACATGCAAGCCATGCCTCATGGGCAGGATGACTAAGACCCCGCTTTCAGGTACAATGAAACGGGCAAGTGACTTGTTGGAAATCATGCATGCTGATGCATGTGATCCAATGAGAATTGAAGCCTGCAGTGGATATCGCTATTTTCTCATCTTCACTGACGATTTGAGTAGATATAGGTATATTTACTTAATGAAGCACAAGTCTGAAACGTTTGAAAAGTTCAAGCGATTTCAGAGTGAAGTTAAGAATCATCATAAGAAGAAGATCAAATTCCTACGATCTGATCAATGAGAATATCTGAGTTATGAGTTTGGTAAACACTTAAGACATTGTGGAATTGTTTCACAGTTGAAGCCACCTGGAACACCACTAGGTTATGGTGTGTCTGGACGTCGTAATCGAACCCTATGAGATATGGTGCAATTTATGATGTCTCTTACCAATCTACCATTTTCATTTTGAGGTTATGCGTTAGAGACAGCTGCATTCACTTTAGATAGGACACCATCTAAGTCCGCTGAGACGACATCGTATGAACATTGGTTTGGCAAGAAACCAAAGTTGTCGCTTCTTAATGTTTGGGGTTGCGATGCTTAAGGCTTCAGCCGGAGAAGCTCGAACCCAAAGCGGACAAACACATCTTCATAGGATACCCAAAGGTGACAGTTGGGTATACCTTCTATCTCAGATCCGAGGGCAAATTGTTTGTCGCTAAGAACGGGTCCTTTCTCGAGAAGGAGTTTCTCTCGAAAGAATTGAGTGGGAGGAAGATAGAACTTGATGAGGTTGTCGAACCTTTACTTCAACCAGAGAGTGATGCAACACAGAAAGATGTTTTCTGTGGCGCCTACGTCTGTTGAATAGGAAGTTAATGATAGTGATCATGAAGCTTCAGATCAAGTTGCTATCGAACCTCGTGGGTCAACAAGGATATGTACTACTCCTAAGTGGTACAGTAATCCTGTCTTAGATATCATGTTGTTAGACAACAATGAACCTACGAGCTATGGAGAAGCGATGGTGGGCCCGTTGTGACGCCACCGATTCAATCGTACACTAATCATGCACGCAAATGTGTACGATCAAGATCAGGGAAGGCGCGGGCCGGCGAGGCCGCAGCAGAGCGGGGGAAGGCGGCCATGGTGGGCGCGCACGGGGCGGGGCGCGGCCACGGTGGGCGCGCACGGGGAGGAGGCCACGGTGACGAATCCATCAAGGAGGGAAAGGGAAAGGGAGAGGGCTCACAGCGCCCTGTAGTTGAGCGAGGCGTGCTCGGGGAGGAGTCGGGGAAGCACTTGGGGAGGGGATGAGGATAGGGCGGCGGGGATGAGGTAGTCCGGCGAGGCAGCACCGGCGATGACGTCGGCATCGCGGCGTCGAGGCAAGGAGGCCGTGGCATAGGTGCGAAGGGGTTCATCGCCGGCGGGGCGCCGCGTCCACCGTAGCAGGGTCGTCGGGCGAGGGGGGGTGGTGACGGGCAACGCCGGCGACGCGGGATCTGGCTCCCCTACCTCGATCCAGACGAGGGAGAGAGGGGAACGTGGGAGGAGCGAGTGGGGGGGAGTGGACGAG
>NC_041382.1:673594406-673601460 GCF_002162155.2 Triticum dicoccoides | reverse complement strand
GTTTTGTTTTGTTTTCCTTTCATTTGTTTCTTTTTATTTATTTTCCTTTCTGTTTTATTCAATTTAAAATATTTATGCATTTTCTAAAAATGTGTTTACTTCATCATAATTATCTATGCAATATTTGACACGGTCCGAACATTTTTGTTTTAAAGTTTGAAAACTTTGTTTGTTTGCCAAAAATTCAAGTTTGAATTCGAATCGTTTTGAACTAACGCGAGATTAGCGACAGTAATGGAGGTGACATGGCGTCATTAGCAGAGGTTATTGTAGCTTGATTATCCGGGCGTCACAATTCTCCTCCACTACAAGAAATCTCGTCCCGAGATTTTAAGAGGTGGAGTAAGGGGGAAAGGTCTGGTTACGAAATTCTAACGTGTCTTCTCGGTCTTGGTTACCCTTCTCGAAGAGGTCAATCCATAGCGTTGATGTCTCCATTCCTATGCATCGATGCATCATGATGAAGTTGTCATTCTTCCTTCGGGATCTTTACCGTACTTACGAAAGGTAAGGGGGAACTCGGCTACGACAGAATGCTTATGAGGGAAACAATCTGGGGTTAACCCATGAATGAGCATAAGAGTAGCTCTCGAATTGAACCAATAAAATATGACGAGAGTAAGGTACGAAGGTTCAATAAGAGGTTCCAAGCGGATAGATAGTTGCTCGAAGTCTGAACCGGAGTGAGAAAGGGGTTCAGAGCAACGAGAGTAAGTATTGCGTCTGATACCAGAATAGAGCATTAGGAAGGTGACCCGTGAATTACATACGAAGCCAAGTGTGAGGAATAACTTTGACACTAGGGTGTACAGGAGAGTTAGGTTTCGATCCTGTGAACTGTGGGTTATGGGCCCACCATGTGGGTTAAACGTTGAAAGAGCAGTGACATCTTGCATGGTTATGATAGCAAGGCATGCCATAGGATAGCCTATCAGTTATGTCGGCCACAACATCAGTACCAAGGGTGAGGGACGAAGAGAACCATTTTCCTGCTCGTTGAAAGAGGCGGACCAATAGGCAAGGTTCCCATCCATCGGTGGCTACCGGAATGTCAGCAACAATAGTAACAGGGTCTTACTGACAGAGTGGTACAACGAGGTGTTTACATAAGCAGGGAATATTACTGATTTTATTTATAAAATCACAAGAAGGTTTAAACAAACCAATGGGAAGGAAAAGTGATTATCAGGTTTAAACAGAACAATGGAAAGGAAAAATGTGTTTAAACAAATATTTCAGGGGTATATCCTTCCCAAAGACAAACAGAGCATGATATCCACGACGAGATAGAAAGTAGAAACCATTTAGGTAGGGGAGACAAATTTCATGACAATACCCATACAACGGTGTTTGGATAATTGAGTAAGAAACATATAGCATTGGGCTTCAAATGTTCTTATTGATAACCGGAGTACCACAGACATGCTTCTAGATAGCATTGACATGGTCTTCAAGCAAAGGTCGGACTTGGATACACAAACGATTCATCAGAAACAACTTATAGAATAAGTCTTATAGTTTCCTCATGGAGGAATGGTTAACCTTGTTAAAAAGGAAACTATAACAACAGGTCCTCCAGCCAGGTGTGCTGGGCATGACATCATCTTATCGGGTCATATAAATACCAATGACATAACTCTTGGATATATGTTCCAACCATCATATCTGGCCGAGATTCAGATCTGATCGGTGTTAGGATACCTCAGACTCAGGATGTCTGAGAAGAAAAGGTACAACACAAATTGACGGGATGACATTGTAATATTCTCGGGAAATGAACTATGGAAGCGATTCTGAAACTAGAGTTGATCATTAAACCAAGGAAAGGGGCGAGGGGGTAGCTGATGGAGTCAGCAACAATCCTCGAGATTTCCAAACAGATGGATTTCCACAATAATGTGAACAAGAAGATGACACTTGTCAATTCAAATGATATAATGTTGTATGCTCTAGGAAAACATACACCATCAATCATTAGTTGAAAGGTGTGCCTGAAATATGACCTTAGGCAGCAAGATCAATGTTAGAGTGACGATTCCATAATCAACGGTCCAAGAACGAACTGTCGATCGTTAAATTCAAAGCAATAGGGTTGCTAGAAGTACAGAACTCAAACAACATCTATTGGTATGCTGGTTAAAAACAACACGGGGACCAAGGAAGAATGGTGATGGTGAGAAGTATCATCATATCGAGAATTTCTAAGAGGTGGAGCAATCCCCACAACATTCTCGACATAAAAGACAGTAATACTTCAAGGCAGAACACAACACTAGCTGGAGAGCAAGTTGTATTCAGAATGTGGACAAGTTCGCGATAAAAGGAAGTCAAGGGTGTTGTCGATGATAATAAAAATCATCGAGGGCAAGGAGGGTATTTCTCATCATGAACACAATTGACATCTAATCAAAGGAATGATGAAGTGAAATGTTATTGGAACCAACGGTACGACGCCAATTCGAAATCAAGCTTGTTGTTCAAGGCAAAATGATATGACAAGGAAAGTTGATGTAAGCTTAGCTCAACGTCGAAAATTGTGCTTCGAGAATAAGGACCAGGTAGCCCAGTTAGAATCATCAGGACAATGATATAGTCAAACAGGCTAGGAATGGCGTGATCGGGTACAAACTCGTACTTATAGAAGCTTACTGAAGAGTTGTTGAATCGTAGTGCGGACTCGGTTCAGTTATTGCTGTCTTTGAGTGTTTAAAAACTCAGAGCCCGTGAAAAATTGGAATCAGTGGGAATGTAGCACTTGATGAAGAACTCATAAGAAGTTACGCAGTTCCATGATAATCTCGAGATACCAGGGGGGTAATACTCGATGACAGATCAAAGTAGAGGTTGGACTGGGGTATTGCTCTACAGAAGACAAGTGCTTAAACTTGCACCAGAAATGGTATTTAAAAGAGAACATGGTCGGAACCACGATTGCAAAAGGCCAGATCCCAGATATAAGATGAACTTATACCAAAGGGATAATTAATTTAAGAGAAGCTTTAATGATAAGATCTATATCGTGTCCATGGGCATGAACACAAAGTTCAAGGTTGACTCCCACTTCCATAATGCATAACCTTCCATTCACTTCTCGTCCTCGAAGAAGTTGTATGGTGGAAAATTATCTGCTAAACACTAGAAGGGTTGACTTGTCAAAAACCTTCCGGTTCAAACGGTTTTTAAGGAAGGTATAGGTTCAACCCATAAGGGAATCTTAGGAACATATACCACAAACTACATGAGCAAATAACTCCAGCTCGGAAGTAGAGCATGGTTGACAAAGCAGAAGATATCGATTGTCAAAGACATTATGTATCATGGGAATAACTCACAAGAATTTTTCAATGTGAAGGATACTAACGGATAATAATCCAACAAAGAACTTGATGGTCCACAAAGGATCTGATGTGAGTATCGGTACTCAACCAGAAGAGGAAAGAATGCAAATGCAACGGTTATGGAATCATATGAATAATTCGAAGCTCAAATGCAAAGGAATAATGATTCCAAATCGAAGGATTGGAAGCAAACGCTTTGATTAAGGATGGATAAGCTGAATAGACTTAGGGGTACAATCAACGACAATTGATTGGTCGAGAACCAGCTCATGTTCAAAAATGACGTCTGAGCCGGAAGGATGAATTCTAATTGCGGCTGGCGATTGCGAACAACCGCATCATAATGAATCAACAGTCTCAAAATGATAGTGCAAAGGATGTCAATGAATAATGCCAGGCATTTGGATTTATCCATAATGCAGGCAGGCCAGAATTTCTTAGAGCCATAGGATGATGAGGATTTTCAAAAGAACGAATGGTATTTCGAAAACTTTTGTGAAATACCTGGATCAACTGGGGGTGAGCGGATACTCAATAGGTGCAAGAATTATCCGTAGGGGCATTCAGGTGTAGAACTACAAGGCAGTAGACACAAGGTATTCTCATATCAATAGAGAGCCAGATCAACTGGGGATAAAAGTAAGAATGACAGGTGTATGTATTTATCCATAGGGATATTTCGGTGGTAGGGAATTGCAAAAGCAACAGGCACAAAGTCTTGAGAGAAAATCAAAGTGTATCTTTGGAATCCTTCGGTGCACCAAGCAATCAACTGGAGTGAGGGGCCCTCCGGGAGAAGTAGTTACGAGAACCTAGTGTTAGAGTTAGCAAAAATCATTTAACCCGAATAGAGGAGACATTAGAGTCCCAGAGTATAGGTCGAGGAATAAAAGATCCTAATACCACCCAATTGGCGACGTGGGCCCATGGGCCGCACAGCCAAGTTAGTAAAACAATTTTCATCGACTAGACTCAACTTCGGCCAAGGAGTGTGGAAGGGGAATTCCTACAGGCAGTTGGCTCTGATACCAACTTGTGACACCCCCGATTCAATCGTACACTAATCATGCACGTAAATGTGTACGATCAAGATCAGGGACTCACGGGAAGATATCACAACACAACTCTAAAACATAAATAAGTCATACAAGCATCATAATACAAGCCAGGGGCCTCGAGGGCTCGAATACAAGTGCTCGATCATAGACGAGTCAGCGGAAGCAACAATATCTGAGTACAGATATAAGTTAAACAAGTTTCCATAAGATGGCTAGCACAAACTGGGATACAGATCGAAAGAGGCGCAGGCCTCCTGCCTGGGATCCTCCTAACTACTCTTGGTCGTCGTCAGCGGCCTGCACGTAGTAGTAGGCACCTCCAGTGTAGTAGGAATCATCGTCGACGGTGGCGTCTGGCTCCAGGGCTCCAGCATCTAGATGGGACAACCAGGTAGAAGGGAAAGGGGAAAAGAGGGAGAAAAGCAACCGTGAGTACTCATCCAAAGTACTCGCAAGCAAGGAGCTACACTACATATGCATGGGTATATGTGTAAAGGGCCATATCGGTGGACTGAACTGCAGAATGCCAGAATAAGAGGGGGATAGCTAATCCTGTTGAAGACTACGCTTCTGGCAGCCTCCGTCTTGCAGCATGTAGAAGAGAGTAGACTGAAGTCCTCCAAGTAGCATCTCCAAGTAGCATCTCCAAGTAGCATCTCCAGTAGCATCGCATAGCATAATCCTACCCGGCGATCCTCCCCTCGTCGCCCTGTGGAAAAGCGATCACCGGGTTGTCTGTGGAACTTGGAAGGGTGTGTTTTATTAAGTATCTGGTTCTAGTTGTCATAAGGTCAAGGTACAACTCCAAGTCGTCCTGTTACCGAAGATCACGGCTATTCGAATAGATTAACTTCCCTGCAGGGGTGCACCACATAACCCAACATGCTCGATCCCATTTGGCCGGACACACTTTCCTGGGTCATGCCCGGCCTCGGAAGATCAACACGTCGCAGCCCCACATAGGCACAACAGAGAGGTCAGCCCGCCGGTCTAAATCCTATGCGCGCAGGGGTCTGGGCCCATCGCCCATTGCTCACCTGCGCGTTGCGAGGGCGGCCGGAAGCAGACCTAGCAACCTCCATTACAAAGGAAGTTGCGTTAACGCAGTCCAATCCGGCGCGCGCCGCTCCGTCGCTGACGTCAAGAAGGCTTCGGCTGATACCACGACGTCGGGATACCCATAACTACTGCCACGTAGATGGTTAGTGCGTATAGACCAAAAGGCCAGACTCAGATCAAATACCAAGATCTCGTTAAGCGTGTTAAGTATCCGCGAACGCCAAACAGGGCCAGGCCCACCTGTCTCCTAGGTGGTCTCAACCTGCCCTGTCGCTCCGCCACAAAGTAACAGTCGAGGGCCGTCGGGAACCCAGGCCCACCTCTACCGGGATGGAGCCACCTGTCCTTTCAGCCCCCTCATCAGAATCACTTGCGGGTACTCATCGAGCTGACCCGACTTTAGTCACCATCTGTATAGTATGTATGAATATATAGTATATACCCGTGATCACCTCCCGAGTGATCACGGCCCAATAGTATAGCAAGGCAGACTGACAAGAATGTAGGGCCAATGATGATAAACTAGCATCCAATACTAAGTATTTAGGATTGCAGGTAAGGTATCAACAGATGTAGCAACAATGTCAGGCTATGCAACAGAATAGGAGTAACCGAACAGTATCATGCTACACTACTCTAATGCAAGCAGTATAGAGAAGAATAGGCGATATCTGGTGATCAAGGAGGGGGCTTGCCTGGTTGCTCTGGCAAGAGAGAGGGGTCGTCAACTCCGTAGTCGAACTGGGGCATCAGCATCGTCACGGGGTCTACCGAAGAGAAGAGGGGGGAGAAACAGTAAATACATAGCAAGCAAGTGCATAACAGGATAACAGGCAGAGCTAGACGTGTTCTAACGCGGTATGAGGTGATACCGGTGAAGGGGGGAAGCATTCGGGAAGTATTCCCGGGGTTCCGTGTTTTCGAGCAGAGGAGCCGGAGGGGGAAAGTTGCGAGTTCAATAGGTTAGGGGGTGTGGCGGACGAACGGGATGCGTGTCCGGAATCGTCTCGTCGTTCTGAACAACTTTCATGTTGAAAATAATTTAATCCGAGTTACGGATTAAAAGTTATGATTTTTTAAAGATTTTATTAATTTCTGGAATTTAATTAGTTATTTAAATTAATTCGAAAATGGAATAATGACATCAGCATGATGTCATGCTGACGTCAGCAGTCAACAGAGTTGACTGGTCAACCTGACGTGTGGGTCCCACACGTCATACTCTACTTATACTAATTAGGATTTAACTAATCTACTTATAGTTTAATTAATTATCAATAGTTAATTAGGTTAATTAAACAAGATTAATTAAGTTAATTATTTCACTAATTAACTAATTAATTAATTATTAATTTTATTAATTCATTTTTATTTTAATTCCTTTTTTTATAAAACATTCTGGGGCACGGGCCCCGTTTGTCATAGGCCCCTAGGGGCCTATCGGGTTCGGGCGTGCAGGCGACGGGCGCCAGCCCGAATGGGCGCCCGCCCAGGCCAACTGGGGGAACGGCGAGGCGTCGCCGGCCACTGCAACGGGCGGCCGCAGCCGCCGGGGAAGGGAAGGGGGCGGCCATGGCGCGGCAGAGCCGGAGCGAGGGT
>NC_041382.1:673586517-673593519 GCF_002162155.2 Triticum dicoccoides | reverse complement strand
GTTTTGTTTTGTTTTCCTTTCATTTGTTTCTTTTTATTTATTTTCCTTTCTGTTTTATTCAATTTAAAATATTTATGCATTTTCTAAAAATGTGTTTACTTCATCATAATTATCTATGCAATATTTGACACGGTCCGAACATTTTTGTTTTAAAGTTTGAAAACTTTGTTTGTTTGCCAAAAATTCAAGTTTGAATTCGAATCGTTTGGAACTAACGCGAGATTAGCGACAGGAACGGAGGTGACATGGCGTCATTAGCAGAGGTTACTGTAGCTTGATTATCCGGGCGTCACAATTCTCCTCCACTACAAGAAATCTCGTCCCGAGATTTTAAGAGGTGGAGTAAGGGGGAAAGGTATGGTTACGAAATTCTAACGTGTCTTCTCCGTCTTGGTTACTCTTCTCGAAGAGGTCAATCCATAGCATTGATGTCTCCATTCCTATGCATCGATGCATCATGATGAAGTTGTCATTCTTCCTTCGGGATCTTTACCGTACTTACGAAAGGTAAGGGGGAACTCGGCTACGACAGAATGCTTATGAGGGAAACAATCTGGGGTTAACCCATGAATGAGCATAAGAGTACCTCTCGAATTGAACCAATAAAATATGACGAGAGTAAGGTACGAAGGTTCAATAAGAGGTTCCAAGCGGATAGATATTTGCTCGAAGTCTGAACCGGAGTGAGAAAGGGGTTCAGAGCAACGAGAGTAAGTATTGCGTCTGATACCAGAATAGAGCATTAGGAAGGTGACCCGTGAATTACATACGAAGCCAAGTGTGAGGAATAACTTTGACACTAGGGTGTACAGGAGAGTTAGGTTTCGATCCTGTGAACTATGGGTTATGGGCCCACCATGTGGGTTAGACGTTGAAAGAGCGGTGACATCTTGCATGGTTATGATAGCAAGGCATGCTAGAGGATAGCCTATCAGTTATGTCGGCCACAACATCAGTACCAAGGGCGAGGGACGAAGAGAACCATTTTCCTACTCGTTGAACGAGGCGGACCAATAGGCAAGGTTCCCGTCCATCGGTGGCTACCGGAATGTCAGCAACAATAGTAACAGGGTCTTACTGACAGAGTGGTACAACGAGGTGTTTACATAAGCAGGGAATATTACTGATTTTATTTATAAAATCACAAGAAGGTTTAAACAAACCAATGGGAAGGAAAAGTGATTATCAGGTTTAAACAGAACAATGGAAAGGAAAAATGTGTTTAAACACATATTTCAGGGGTATATCCTTCCCAAAGACAAACAGAGCATGATATCCACGACGGGATAGAAAGTAGAAACCATTTAGGTAGGGGAGACAAATTTCATGACAATACCCATACAACGGTGTTTGGATAATTGAGTAAGAAACATATAGCATTGGGCTTCAAATGTTCTTATTGATAACCGGAGTACCACAGATATGCTTCTAGATAGCATTGACATGGTCTTCAAGCAAAGGTCGGACTTGGATACACAAAGGATTCATCAGAAACAACTTATAGAATAAGTCTTATAGTTTCCTCATGGAGGAATGGTTAACCTTGTTAAAAAGGAAACTATAACAACAGGTCCTCCAGCCAGGTGTGCTGGGCATGACATCATCTTATCGGGTCATATAAATACCAATGACATAACTCTTGGATATATGTTCCAACCATCATATCTGGCCGAGATTCAGATCTGATCGGTGTTAGGATACCTCAGACTCAGGATGTCTGAGAAGAAAAGGTACAACACAAATTGACGGGATGACATTGTAATATTCTCGGGAAATGAACTATGGAAGCGATTCTGAAACTAGAGTTGATCATTAAACCAAGGAAAGGGGCGAGGGGGTAGCTGATGGAGTCAGCAACAATCCTCGAGATTTCCAAACAGATGGATTTCCACAATAATGTGAACAAGAAGATGACACTTGTGAATTCAAATGATATAATGTTGTATGCTCTAGGAAAACATACACCATCAATCATTAGTTGAAAGGTGTGCCTGAAATATGACCTTAGGCAGCAAGATCAATGTTAGAGTGACGATTCCATAATCAACGGTCCAAGAACGAACTGTCGATCATTAAATTCAAAGCAATAGGGTTTCTAGAAGTACAGAACTCAAACAACATCTATTGGTATGCTGGTTAAAAACAACACGGGGACCAAGGAAGAATGGTGATGGTGAGAAGTATCATCATATCGAGAATTTCTAAGAGGTGGAGCAATCCCCACAACATTCTCGACATAAAAGACAGTAATACTTCAAGGCAGAACACAACACTAGCTGGAGAGCAAGTTGTATTCAGAATGTGGACAAGTTCGCGATAAAAGGAAGTCAAGGGTGTTGTCGATGATAATAAAAATCATCGAGGGCAAGGAGGGTATTTCTCATCATGAACACAATTGACATCTAATCAAAGGAATGATGAAGTGAAATGTTATTGGAACCAACGGTACGACGCCAACTCGAAATCAAGCTTGTTGTTCAAGGCAAAATGATATGACAAGGAAAGTTGATGTAAGCTTAGCTCAACGTCGAAAATTGTGCTTCGAGAATAAGGACCAGCTAGCCCAGTTAGAATCATCACGACAATGATATAGTCAAACAGGCTAGGAATGGCGTGATCGGGTACAAACTCGTACTTATAGAAGCTTACTGAAGAGTTGTTGAATCGTAGTGCGGACTCGGTTCAGTTATTGGTGTCTTTGAGTGTTTAAAAACTCAGAGCCCGTGAAAAATTGGAATCAGTGGGAATGTAGCACTTGATGAAGAACTCATAAGAAGTTACACAGTTCCATGATAATCTCGAGATACCAGGGGGGTAATACTCGATGACAGATCAAAGTAGAGGTTGGACTGGGGTATTTCTCTACAGAAGACAAGTGCTTAAACTTGCACGAGAAATGGTATTTAAAAGAGAACATGGTCGGAACCACGATTGCAAAAGGCCAGATCCCAGATATAAGATGAACTTATACCAAAGGGATAATTAATTTAAGAGAAGCTTTAATGATAAGATCTATATCGTGTCCATGGGCATGAACACAAAGTTCAAGGTCGACTCCCACTTCCATAATGCATAACCTTCCATTCACTTCTCGTCCTCGAAGAAGTTGTATGGTGGAAAATTATCTGCTAAACACTAGAAGGGTTGACTTGTCAAAAACCTTCCGGTTCAAACGATTTTTAAGGAAGGTATAGGTTCAACCCATAAGGGAATCTTAGGAACATATACCACAAACTACATGAGCAAATAACTCCAGCTCGGAAGTAGAGCATGGTTGACAAAGCAGAAGATATCGATTGTCAAAGAAATTATGTATCATGGGAATAACTCGCCAGAATTTTTCAATGTGAAGGATACTAACGAATAATAATCCAACAAAGGACTTGATGGTCCAGAAAGGATCTGATGTGAGTATCGGTACTCAACCAGAAGAGGAAAGAATGCAAATGCAACGGTTATGGAATCATATGAATAATTCAAAGCTCAAATGCAAAGGAATTATGATTCCAAATCGAAGGATCGGAAGAAAACGCTCTGATTAAGGATGGATAAGATGAATAGACTTAGGGGTACAACCGACAGCAATTGATTGGTCGAGAACCAGCTCATGTTCAAAAATGACGTCTGAGCCGGAAGGATGAATTCTAATTGTGACTGGCGATTGCGAACAACCGCATCATAATGAATCAACAGTCTCAAAATGATAGTGCAAAGGATGTCAATGAATAATGCCAGGCATTTGGATTTATCCATAATGCAGGCAGGCCAGAATTTCTTAGAGCCATAGGATGATGAGGATTTTCAAAAGAACGAATGGTATTTCGAAAACTTTTGTGAAATACCTGGATCAACTGGGGGTGAGCGGATACTCAATAGGTGCAAGAATTATCCGTAGGGGCATTCAGGTGTAGAACTGCAAGGCAGTAGACACAAGGTATTCTCATATCAATAGAGAGCCAGATCAACTAGGCATAAAAGTAAGAATGACAGGTGTATGTATTTATCCATAGGGATACTTCGGTGGTAGGGAATTGCAAAAGCAACAGGCACAAAGTCTCGAGAGAAAATCAGAGTGTATCTTTGGAATCCTTCGGTGCACCAAGCAATCAACTGGAGTGAGGGGCCCTCCGGGAGAAGTAGTTACGAGAACCTAGTGTTAGAGTTAGCAAAAATCATTTAACCCGAATAGAGGAGACATTAGAGTCCCAGAGTATAGGTCGAGGAATAAAAGATCCTAATACCACCCAATTGGCGACGTGGGCCCATGGGCCGCACAGCCAAGTTAGTAAAACAATTTTCATCGACTAGACTCAACTTCGGCCAAGGAGTGTGGAAGGGGAATTCCTACAGGCAGTTGGCTCTGATACCAACTTGTGACGCCCCCGATTCAATCGTACACTAATCATGCATGCAAATGTGTACGATCAAGATCAGGGACTCACGGGAAGATATCACAACACAACTCTAAAACATAAATAAGTCATACAAGCATCATAATACAAGCCAGGGGCCTCGAGGGCTCGAATACAAGTGCTCGATCATAGACGAGTCAGCGGAAGCAACAATATCTGAGTACAGATATAAGTTAAACAAGTTGCCATAAGATGGCTAGCACAAACTGGGATACAGATCGAAAGAGGCGCAGGCCTCCTGCCTGGGATCCTCCTAACTACTCTTGGTCGTCGTCAGCGGCCTGCACGTAGTAGTAGGCACCTCCAGTGTAGTAGGAATCATCGTCGACGGTGGCGTCTGGCTCCAGGGCTCCAGCATCTGGTTGCGACAACCAGGTAGAAGGGAAAGGGGAAAAGAGGGAGAAAAGCAACCGTGAGTACTCATCCAAAGTACTCGCAAGCAAGGAGCTACACTACATATGCATGGGTATATGTGTAAAGGGCCATATCGGTGGACTGAACTGCAGAATGCCAGAATAAGAGGGGGATAGCTAATCCTGTCGAAGACTACGCTTCTGGCAGCCTCCGTCTTGCAGCATGTAGAAGAGAGTAGACTGAAGTCCTCCAAGTAGCATCTCCAAGTAGCATCTCCAGTAGCATCGCATAGCATAATCCTACCCGGCGATCCTCCCCTCGTCGCCCTGTGGAAAAGCGATCACCGGGTTGTCTGTGGAACTTGGAAGGGTGTGTTTTATTAAGTATCCGGTTCTAGTTGTCATAAGGTCAAGGTACAACTCCAAGTCGTCCTGTTACCGAAGATCACGGCTATTCGAATAGATTAACTTCCCTGCAGGGGTGCACCACATAACCCAACACGCTCGATCCAATTTGGCCGGACACACTTTCCTGGGTCATGCCCGGCCTCGGAAGATCAACACGTCGCAGCCCCACCTAGGCACAACAGAGAGGTCAGCCCGCCGGTCTAAATCCTATGCGCGCAGGGGTCTGGGCCCATCGCCCATTGCTCACATGCATGTTGCGAGGGCGGCCGGAAGCAGACCTAGCAACTTCCATTACAAAGGAAGTTGCGTTAACGCAGTCCAATCCGGCACGCGCCGCTCCGTCGCTGATGTCAAGAAGGCTTCGGCTGATACCACGACGTCGGGATACCCATAACTACTCCCACGTAGATGGTTAGTGCGTATAGACCAAATGGCCAGACTCAGATCAAATACCAAGATCTCGTTAAGCGTGTTAAGTATCCGCGAACGCCGAACAGGGCCAAGCCCACCTGTCTCCTAGGTGGTCTCAACCTGCCCTGTCGCTCCGCCACAAAGTAACAGTCGGGGGCCGTCGGGAACCCAGGCCCACCTCTACCGGGATGGAGCCACCTGTCCTTTCAGCCCCCTCATCAGAATCACTTGCGGGTACTCATCGAGCTGACCCGACTTTAGTCACCATCTGTATAGTATGTATGAATATATAGTATATACCCGTGATCACCTCCCGAGTGATCACGGCCCAATAGTATAGCAAGGCAGACTGACAAGAATGTAGGGCCAATGATGATAAACTAGCATCCTATACTAAGTATTTAGGATTGTAGGTAAGGTATCAACAGATGTAGCAACAATGTCAGGCTATGCAACAGAATAGGAGTAACCGAACAGTATCATGCTACACTACTCTAATGCAAGCAGTATAGAGAAGAATAGGCGATATCTGGTGATCAAGGGGGGGGGGCTTGCCTGGTTGCTCTGGCAAGAGAGAGGGGTCGTCAACTCCGTAGTCGAACTGGGGCATCAGCATCGTCACGAGGTCTACCGAAGAGAAGAGGGGGGAGAAACAGTAAATACATAGCAAGCAAGTGCATAACAGGATAACAGGCAGAGCTAGACGTGTTCTAACGCGGTATGAGGTGATACCGGTGAAGGGGGGAAGCATCCGGGAAGTATTCCCGGGGTTCCGTGTTTTCGAGCAGAGGAGCCGGAGGGGGAAAGTTGCGAGTTCGATAGGTTAGGGGGTGTGGCGGACGAACGGGTTGCGTATCCGGAATCGTCTCGTCGTTCTGAGCAACTTTCATGTTGAAAATAATTTAATCCGAGTTACGGATTAAAAGTTATGATTTTCTAAAGATTTTATTAATTTCTGGAATTTAATTAGTTATTTAAATTAATTCGAAAATGGAATAATGACATCAGCATGATGTCATGCTGACGTCAGCAGTCAACAGAGTTGACTGGTCAACCTGACGTGTGGGTCCCACATGTCATACTCTGCTTATACTAATTAGGATTTAACTAATCTAATTATAGTTTAATTAATTATCAATAGTTAATTAGGTTAATTAAACAAGATTCATTAAGTTAATTAATTCACTAATTAACTAATTAATTAATTATTAATTTTATTAATTCATTTTTATTTTAATTCCTTTTTTTATAAAACGTTCTCGGGCACGGGCCCCGTTTGTCATAGGCCCCTAGGGGCCTATCGGGTTCGGGCGTGCAGGCGACGGGCGCCAGCCCGAATGGGCGCCTGCCCAGGCCAACTGGGGGAACGGCGAGGCGTCGCTGGCCACTGCAACGGGCGGCCACAGCCGCCGGGGAAG
>NC_041382.1:673557741-673585664 GCF_002162155.2 Triticum dicoccoides | reverse complement strand
GGGTGGTGACGGGCAACACCGGCGACGCGGGATCTGGCTCCCCTGCCTCGATCCAGACGAGGGAGAGAGGGAACATGGGAGGAGCGAGTGGGGGGGAGTAGACGAGTGGGGTGGCGGCTAGGGTTGCGGGGGGATAAGGAGAGGAGTGGGGTTGGCCGATTGGGCCTTTGGCCCGTTGGGCCGGCCCATTCGGGCGGCGGAGGCCAGCTGGGCCACTTGGCCCAGCGGGGGGGGGTCTGTTGTTTTTGTTTTGTTTTGTTTTCCTTTCATTTGTTTCTTTTTATTTATTTTCCTTTCTTTTTTATTCAATTTAAAATATTTATGCATTTTCTAAAATTGTGTTTACTTCATCATAATTATCTATGCAATATTTGACACGGTCTGAACATTTTTGTTTTAAAGTTTGAAAACTTTGTTTGTTTGCCAAAAATTCAAGTTTGAATTCGAATCATTTTGAACTAACGCGAGATTAGCGACAGTAACGGAGGTGACATGGCGTCATTAGCAGAGGTTACTGTAGCTTGATTATCCGGGCGTCACACCCGTATTCCGACAAATGGTTAGAAGCCATGAAATCCGAGATAGGATCCATATATCAGAACAAACTATGGACTTTGGTGGACTTGCCCGATGATTGGCAAGCCATTGAGATAAATGGATCTTTAAGAAGAAGACGGACGTGGGCGGTAATGTTACCGTCTATGAAGCTCGACTTGTGGGAAAGAGTCTTTTCACAAGTTCAAGGAGTTGACTACGATGAGAATTTCTCACCCGTAGCGATGCTTAAGTCCGTCGGAATCATGTTAGCATTAGCTGTATTTTTTGATTATTAAATCTTACAGATGGATGTCAAAACAAGTTTTCTTACCAGTTTTTGTAAGAAAAGTTGTATGTGATACAATCAAAGTTTTGTCGATCCTAAGGATGCTAAAAGGTATGCTGGCTCCAGCAATCCTTCTATGGACTAGAGCAAGCATCTCGGAGTAGGAATATATGCTTTGATGGAGTGATCAAAGCTTTTAGGTTTATACAATGTTTGCTAGAAACTTGTATTTACAAGAAAGTGAGTGGGAGCACTACAACATTTCTGATAAGTATATGTGGATGACATATTGTTGATCCGAAATAATGTAGAATTTCTGGAAAGCATAAACGGTTGTTTGAAGAGTGTTTTTCAAAGGAAGACCTGGATAAAGCTGCTTACATATTGGGCATCAAGATCTATAGAAATAGATCAAGATGCCTGATGATACTTTCAAAGAACGCACACCTTGACATGTTTTTGAAGGAGTTCAAAATAGATCAGTCAAAGAAGGGGTTCTTACCTGAATTGTAAGGTGTGAAGTTGAGTAAGACTCGAAGATTGACCACGGCAGAAGAAAGAGGAAGGACGAAGGTCGTCCCCTATGCTTTTGGCATAGGCTCTATACGGTATGCCATGCTGAGTACCGCACCAGATGTGTGCCTTGCCACATGTCTGGCAAGAGGGTACAAAGGTGATCTAGGAGTAGATTACCAGATAGCGGTCAAAATTATCCTTAGAGGAATAAGGAAATGTTTCTCGGTTATGGAGGTGATAAAGAGTTCGACATAAAGAGTTACGTCGATGCAAGCTTAACACCTATCCGGATAGCTCTGAGTAGAGATACCGGATACGTATAATGGAGCAATAATTTGGAATAGCTCCAAGTGGAACGTGGTAGCAGCATCTACGATATAAAGTTTTGCGAAATACATAGGGATCTGAATATGGCAAGACCCGTTGACTACAACCTCTCTCACAAGCATAACATGATCAAACCCAGAACTCTTTGAGTGTTTATCACATAGTGATGTGAACTAGATGATTGAGTCTAGTAGACTCTTGGATGTTGGTCACATGGCGATATGACCTGTGAGTGTTAATCACATGGCGATGTGAACTAGATTATTGACTCTAGTGCAAGTGGGAGATTGTTGGAAATATGCCCTAGAGGCAATAATAAATTGGTTATTATTATATTTCCTTGTTCATGATAATCGTTTATTATCCATGCTAGAATTGTATTGATAGGAAACTCAGATACATGTGTGGATACATAGACAACACCATGTCCCTAGTAAGCCTCTAGTTGACTAGCTCGTTGATCAATAGATGGTTACGGTTTCCTGACCATGGACATTGGATGTCGTTGATAACGGGATCACATCATTAGGAGAATGATGTGATGGACAAGACCCAATCCTAAGCCTAGCACAAAGATCGTGTAGTTCGTATGCTAAAGCTTTTCTAATGTCAAGTATCATTTCCTTAGACCATGGGATTGTGCAACTCCCGGATACCGTAGGAGTGCTTTGGGTGTGCCAAACGTCACAACGTAACTGGGTGGCTATAAAGGTACACTACAGGTATCTCCGAAAGTGTCTGTTGGGTTGGCACGAATCGAGACTGGGATTTGTCACTCCGTGTAAACGGAGAGGTATCTCTGGGCCCACTCAGTAGGACATCATCATAATGTGCACAATGTGATCAAGGAGTTGATCACGGGATGATGTGTTACGAAACGAGTAAAGAGACTTGCCGCTAACGAGATTGAACAAGGTATCGAGATACCGACGATCGAATCTCGGGCAAGTATCGTACCGATAGACAAAGGGAATTGAATACGGGATTGATTGAATCCTCGACATCGTGGTTCATCCGATGAGATCATCGTGGAGCATGTGGGAGCCAACATGGGTATCCAAATCCCGCTGTTGGTTATTGACCGGAGAGTTGTCTCGGCCATGTCTGCATGACTCCCGAGCCCGTAGGGTCTACAGACTTAAGGTTCGATAACGCTAGGGTTATAGGGAAAGTATGTACACGGTTACCGAATGTTGTTCGGAGTCCTGGATGAGATCCCGGACGCCACGAAGAGTTCCGAAATGGTCCGAAGGTAAAGATTGATATATAGGAAGTATGGTTTTGGCCACCGGAAGTGTTCCGGGCATCACCGGTAGTGTACCGGGACCACCGGAGGGGTCCGGGGGTCCACCGGGAGGGGCCACGGGCCCCAGAGGCATACATGGGCCAAGTGTGAGAAGGGACCAGCCCCTAGGTGGGCTGGGGCGCCTCCCCACCAAGGCCCATGCGCCTAGGGAGAAGAGGGGGCAAACCCTAAGGGCAGATGGGCCCTAAGGCCCATGCCTGGTGCGCCTCCCTTTCCCCCCACTTGGCCGCCACCCCAGATGGGGATTGGGGCTGCCGCCACCCCTGGGGTGGAAACCCTAGGTGGGGGCGCAGCCCTCCCTCTCCCCCTATATATAGTGGAGACTAAGGGGCAGCCCAACACATGAAGTTCCTCTCCCTGTTGGCGCAGCCCTACCCCTCTCCCTCCTCGTCTCTCGTAGTGCTTGGCGAAGCCCTGCTGGAGTCCCGCGCTCCTCCACCATCACCACGCCGTCGTGCTGCTGCTGGATGGAGTCTTCCCCAACCTCTCCTTCTCCCCTTGCTGGATCAAGGCTTAGGAGACGTCACCGGGCTGTACGTGTGTTGAACACGGAGGTGCCGTCCGTTAGGCACTAGGATCATCGGTGATTTGGATCACGACGAGTACGACTCCATCAACCCTGTTCACTTGAACGCTTTTGCTTAGCGATCTACAAGAGTATGTAGATGCACTCTCCTTCCCCTCGTTGCTAGATTACTCCATAGATTGATCTTGGTGATCTGTAGAAAATTTTAAATTTCTGCTACGATCCCCAACAACTTTACTAGATATAGTGCGATCTATGATGTCTATTACTGATTTAACGCTATCATTTTGGGGTTATGCTCAAGAGACGGCCGCATTCATGTTAATAGGGCACCATCAAAATCCGTTGAGACGACACCTTATGAACTATGGTTTGGCAAGAAACCAAAGTTGTCGTTTTTTAAAGTTTGGGGTTGCGATGCTTATGTGAAAAAGCTTCAACCTGATAAGCTCGAACCCAAATCGGAGAAATGTGTCTTCATAGGATACCCAAAAGAAATAGTTGGGTACACCTTCTATCACAGATCCGAGGGCAAGACATTCGTTGCTAAGAATGGATCCTTTCTAGAGAAGGAGTTTCTCTCGAAAGAAGTGAGTGGGAGGAAAGTAGAACTTGATGAGGTAACAGTACCTGCTCCCTTATTGGAAAGTAGTTCATCACAGAAACCAGTTCCTGTGACGTCTACACCAATTAGTGAGGAAGTTAATGATGATGATCATGAAACTTCAGATCAAGTCGTTACTGAACCTCGTAGGTCAACTAGAGTAAGATCCGCACCAGAGTGGTACGGTAATCTTGTTCTAGAGGTTATGTTGCTAGACCATGACAAACCTACGAACTATGAAGAAGTGATGGTGAGCCCAGATTCTGCAAAATGGCTTGAGGCCATGAAATCTGAGATGGGATCCATGTATGAGAACAAAGTGTGGACTTTGGTTGAGTCGCCCAATGATCGGCAAGCCATCGAGAATAAATGGATCTTCAAGAAGAAGACTGACGCTGATGGAAATGTTACCGTCTATAAAGCTCGACTTGTTGCAAAAGGTTTTCGACAAGTTCAAGGGATTGACTACGATGAGACCTTCTCACCCGTAGCGATGCTTAAGTCTGTCTGAATCATGTTAGCAATTGCCGCATTTTATGATTATGAAATTTGGCAAATGGATGTCAAAACTGCATTCCTGAATGGATTTCTGGAAGAAGAGTTGTATATGATGCAACCGGAAGGTTTTGTCGATCCAAAGGGAGCTAACAAAGTGTGCAAGCTCCATCGATTCATTTATGGACTGGTGCAAGCCTCTCGGAGTTGGAATAAACGTTTTGATAGTGTGATCAAAGCATATGGTTTTATACAGACTTTTGAAGAAGCCTGTATTTACAAGAAAGTGAGTAGGAGCTCTGCAGCATTTCTGATATTATATGTGGATGACATATTATTGATTGGAAATGATATAGAATTTCTGGATAGTATAAAAGGATATTTGAATAAGAGTTTTTCAATGAAAGACCTCGGTGAAGCTGCTTATATATTGGGCATCAAGATCTATAGAGATAGATCGAGACGCTTAATTAGACTTTCACAAAGCACATACCTTGACAAAGTTTTGAAGAAGTTCAAAATGGATCAAGCAAAGAAAGGGTTTTTGCCTGTGTTACAAGGTGTGAAGTTGAGTAAGACTCAATGCCCGACCACTGCAGAAGATAGGGAGAAAATGAAAGATGTTCCCTATGCTTCTGCCATAGGCTCTATCATGTATGCAATGTTGTGTACCAGACCTGATGTGTGCCTTGCTATTAGTTTAGCAGGGAGGTACCAAAGTAATCCAGGAGTGGATCACTTGAAAGCAGTCAAGAACATCCTGAAATACCTGAAAATGATGAAGGATATGTTTCTCGTTTATGGAGGTGACAAAGAGCTCATCGTAAATGATTACGTCGATGCAAGATTTGACACTGATCCGGACGATTCTAAATCGCAAACCGGATATGTGTTTTTATTAAACGGTGGAGCTGTCAGTTGGTGCAGTTCTAAACAAAGCGTCGTAGCGGGATCTACATGTGAAGCAGAATACATAGCTGCTTCAGAAGCAGCAAATGAAGGAGTCTGGATGAAGAAGTTCATATCCGATCTAGGTGTCATACCTAGTGCATCGGGTCCAACGAAAATCTTTTGTGACAATGATACGTCTCCAACGAATCTATAATTTTTTATTGTTCTATGCTATTATATTATCAACCTTGGATGTTTTATATGCATTTATATACTATTTTATATGATTTTTGGGACTAACCTAGAGCCCAGTGCCAGTTTCTGTTTTTTCCTTGTTTTAGAGTATCGCAGAAAAGGAAAATCAAACGGAGTCCAATTGACCTGAAACTTCACAGAACTTATTTTTGGACCAGAAAAAGCCCATGGAGTATCGGAGTTGGACCAGGAGAGTCCCAGGCTGCCCACGAGGGTGGGGGGCGCGCCCACTCCCCTGGGCGCGCCCCCTGCCTCGTGGACAGCCCGGAGGTCCACCGACGTACTTCTTCCTCCCATATATACCCATATACCCTAAAAACTTTGGGGAGCACAATAGATCGGGAGTTCCGCTGCCAGAAGCCACTGTAGCCACCGAAAGCCAATCTATACCCGTTCCGGCACCCCGCCGGAGGGGGAATCCTTCTCCGGTGGCCATCTTCATCATCCCGGTTGACGGTGTCCTGGACTAGGGGGTACTCACCACGTCGTCTCCCGGTCAGCTAGATTGGGCCGAGGACCCCCATGGCCGTATACTCATGGGCCAGTTCGGACAGCTGCCGCATACAAGGAATATTCCACAAGACTTGATGGTCAAGACAAGGACTCCTCCCCCACCGGCGTATTCGGCTAGGACTCTTGTTATCCTAGGCCTCTGGTGCATTATATAAACCAGGGTCCAGGCTAGTCGATATCGAAAAAACACAACAATCATACCATAGGCTAGCTTCTAGGGTTTAGCCTCTATGATCTCGTAGTAGATCAACTCTTGTAATACTCATATCATCAAGATCAATCAAGCAAGACGTAGGGTGTTACCTCCATCGAGAGGGCCCGAACCTGGGTAAACATCGTGTCCCCTGCCTCCTGTTACCATCTGCCTTAGACGCACAGTTCGGGACCCCCTACACGAGATCCGCTGGTTTTGACATCGACATTGGTGCTTTCATTGAGAGTTTCATTGTGTGATCGGCAAAATGATCGATGCCTCGTCTGCAGATTAACTGCGACGCCGACATCTTTGTCGCCGGCTCGACTGGTCACCTTGGCTCGACCGAGGACCGTGCTCCATCTCTGATCGTCATGTTCGGACGGAGGCCTTCTTCAACATCAACTCCGATCTCTATCATGATCATAGAGGAATCATCCATGGAGCTCGAGGGCTCAACGTCAACATTGCCCTCGGGCGGCCGGTTTTGTTTTTATGGACAGCAAACTTGTATCTATCGTCACCGCCTCCTCGAGCGTCAGTTTGACGATTACTTCAGTGGAATAGTGTAGAATAACGTCTACAACAGCCATGCAAAATTTTGTCGAGTTCCGATGGTGGAATCTCCGGCAATCTACGATATACCGGAGCCCTGTCAAATCTGGACGCGAATCTGGACGAGTTTAGGGCGTGGTCTCTAGAGCCCAGCTCGGAGGTCATTTGGAAGATCCAACCATTCATCTACTGCGGAATTCCCATATCTACCACCCCTCCAAATTTCATCTCGATCCAACAGTTCAAACTCCGGGAACCTTCCGATGAGTGGACCAATTTTTGGATCTATTTTTCTGCGCGAATACGGATCCGACCCGAATTCATGTTTATTTCTGAACATGATATTGGACAACCTTTTTAGAGGAATTCCATTCTAGGGTATTGTGCGTCACTTTTAAACATGTGCACGTAAAATTTTAAGCTTCCCCTGAGATCATCTTCATCATCATGCTGGTGTCAAACCAGTCCGGCAATATTGCCCCAAGGCTGCCGATCTGCGCTAGACACGTCGTCACTTTGTTGAGCCGAGCTCAACTTCTTCGGATCATCATCTTGGCACACCGGCATCGCCGCATGGTCACTTCATCAAACCAGCATTGGCCGCGTCACAAGTTACGACCTGGGTCGGCATTGCCGCACTGTTGCTTCTTCGAGCCAATGTCCATCACGCCGAACTACTTCAACACCTCGGCTGACATGGCAGCTACAACAACTCCTCACCGGCCTGCTCCGTCACCTCGGCTAGACCGAGGACTTGGCTATTTCTTCATCAACATACTCCGGTGACTTCGGCGTCACCAGCCGACCAGCTTTGTCACGTTAGCTGGACCGAGGGCTTCGGCTCGGCAAGCCAACCTTTGCCAGCATCACCAGGCCATCGCTTTTATCGCCCATCAGGCAATGGGTGTGCGGATCGAGTCCCAATTTTGGGAGTCGCTTTTCTTCGGAATGCTACAACAAATAAACCAGGTGCTATTGATCCTAACAATTTTTGCTGTTGGGTTTATTTTTCTTAAGGAATTATTACTCTGGTTTGTTCCATCATCTGTACATAGGTCTATCAAATGGCGGCCACATTAAAAACGGTCGCGTGGTGGTTCGGTCAGTTTTCTTACATAGTTCGGTGAACGCCGCATCCGGAGCCCGAACCGCCCTGCAAATTCAGGCTTTGTCACGCCTTCACTGCGTCACGCTGACGCCCTGCATCGACATTGGCTTCGGCGCCAGGCCACATTTCTTTAGATAAATTATTTTTGCGTAAAGCAATTATACAAGGATTATATACATATTATTATTATTTCCTAGACCACACTGTTTTGTGTGTGTAGGTAATCGATTTTGACTGCGTTAGGTGGTCACTACTCCGGAGTGCCGAACTCCTTGCTAGGACACCTCGGGCCTGGGGGCTGGGACCTCGGCCATGCCGAGGACTGCGAACCTTGTCGGATCTGTCACAGATTAATGGGCGTCTTCGTCCCGCCACAAGCTCGAATCGCGTCATCAACACCGAGCACATTAACCAGCTAAGTTGCTTTCATGCTCAAAAACTTTCAATTTTAAATTTTGTTCGGTTCGACCAAGCATTATACTTTTCGGCACAAAGTTGTTTGTGACAAAGTTCCTTGTTAAAATTTTGTTTGTGACACGCATATTCAAATACCCCGTTTATTTGGGGGCTCCCTTGATGGAGCTTTTCCTCTTGCATATGATTATACTTGTACGGCTTCGTTCCTTGTTCGTGTATCACGCCACAATATGTAGCATATTGACCTAAGCGATTTGCAAGCTGGGTTGCCTCGCTCCTATGTTTACCCCTATGGTCCCGATTGTTCGGCTAGGGAGTAAAGGGAACACCTCTGCGATTGTCACGACCGGGTCATCCGAGTTTTGACCTCAGACTGGGTGAAGCTGAAAGCTAGCGCTCCTATTGTTTTCAATCATGGTCGGCACACAAAGGAACTCATGAGTACAAAAAATCTATTGCACAAGTCTCATAGTAATAATGAGCACCGAAGAAAGGTATCGGTGAGGGTACTATTTTCTTTGAAGATGCTTCTTACACTTCGTCAGTAATATAACATAAGTTCCCTGAGCGCGCTTTCTCTGTTACAGCCTTATGGCCTGATTGCCCGGTCATCGGAAACACCGTCGATACTCTCAACAGGTGGAGTACATGACACTTTTCGGCCCTTGGCCGAAGAGGGAGAAGCCGACGGTCTGTTAAGACGCATTTAAAGTTCGGGTGAACACAAATATGATATAAGTACTTCGGTACATACAATCATTATACATAAAACACTTTTACCCAAGTCACTTGGGGGCTCTTAAAATTTATATGAGCTATTTTATAGTAAATGTGTTTTCTTCTTAGTCGTTGCAAAGTCTTTTTCTACCACTTCTTTTTCGACTCGAGTTTATGGTCAATAGACGAATAGCCTGTCTTCTCTCTGAAAGCAGCTTGAGTTTAGTTTGCTAAACTGACCTCGGAGAAGTACTCCTCCTTTGGGATAAAGAGCTTGAAGCCGTAGGCTGACCCGCGTGAAGTCTTGAAATTGGATGTGTCATGTTAAAGCACGATAGATGCACACTTTTTTTCTTTCCAACTTTCGGATTGGCACCGAACTCTTGATCTTGTTCGGACGTCAAGTTTTTACTGACGTTTTTTGGTTTTCCAAGCTTATGGCACTTTTAAACTATTTGTGTCTTTTCAGCACAAGTCTCGCAGTGCAAGGCCGGACACCTTTAGAGATTCGGCAAAAACATTCTCGAATATTGCTATATATGCATTGGTTTCGAATTGTGTCTTCGGTCAATAGTTGGGTTCTACCTCTTTTAGCACTGCGTTGGTTTTACCCGAAGAGGAAGGGATGATGCAGCAAAGTAGCGTAAGTATTTCCCTCAGTTTTTGAGAACCAGGGTATCAATCCAGTGGGAGGCTACGCGCGAGTCCCTCGTACCTGCACAAAACAAATAAATCCTCGCAACCAACGCAAATAGGGGTTGTCAATCCCTATAGGGCCACTTACGGGAGTGAGATCTGATAGATATGATAAGATAATATTTTTTGGTATTTTTATGATAAAGATGCAAAGTAAAATAAAGGCAAATTAAATAGCAAAGTAAATAACTAAGTAGTAGGAGATTAATATGATAAAGATAGACCCGGGGGCCATAGGTTTCACTAGTGGCTTCTCTCAAGAGCATAAGTATTCTACGGTGGGTGAACAAATTACTGTTGAGCAATTGACAGAATTGAGCATAGTTATGAGAATATATAGGTATGATCATGTATATAGGCATCACATCCGAGACAAGTAGACCGACTCCTGCCTGCATCTACTACTATTACTCCACACATCGACCGCTATCCAGCATGCATTTAGAGTATTAAGTTAAAAACATAGTAACGCCTTAAGCAAGATGACATGATGTAGAGGGATAGACTCATGCAATATGAAGAAAATCCCATCTTGTTATCCTCGATGGCAACAATACAATACGTGCCTTGCTGCCCTTACTTTCACTGGGAAAGGACAGCGCAAGATTGAACCCATTGCAAGAAAGATCAATCTAGTAGGCCAAACCAAACTGATAATTCGAAGAGACTTGCAAAGATAACCAATCATACATAAAAGAATTCAGAGAAGATTCAAATATTATTCATAGATAGACTTGATCATAAACCCACAATTCATCGGTCTCAACAAACACACCGCAAAAACAAGATTACATCGAATAGATCTCCATAAGAGAGGGGGAGAACATTGTATTGAGATCCAAAAAGAGAGAAGAAGCCATCTAGCTACTAACTATGGACCCGTAGGTCTGAAGTAAACTACTCACACTTCATCGGAGAGGCTATGGTCTTGATGTAGAAGCCCTCCGTGATCGATGCCCCCTCTGGCGGAGGTCCGGAACAGGCCCCAAGATGGGATCTCGTGGATACAGAAAGTTACGGCGGTGGAATTAGGGTTTTGGCTCCTTTTTTGATCGTTTGGGGGTACGTGGATATATATAGGAGGAAGGAGTACGTCGGTGGAGCAACAGGGGGCCCATGAGGGTGGAGGGCATGCCTGGGGGGCAGGCGCGCCCCCTACCTCGTGGCCTCCTGTTAGTTGGCTTGACGTAGGGTCCAAGTCTCCTGAGTTGTGGTCAGTGAGAAAATCACGTTCCCGAAGGTTTCATTCCGTTTGGACTCCGTTTGATATTCGTTTTCTTCGAAACCGTAAAACAGGCAAAAACAGCAATTCTGGGCTGGGCCTCCGGTTAATAGGTTAGTCCCAAAAAAAATATAAAAGTGGATAATAAAGCCCAATAATGTCCAAAACAGTAGATAATATAGCATGGAGCAATCAAAAATTATAGATACGTTGGAGACGTATCAAGCATCTCCAAGCTTAATTCCTGCTCGTCCTCGAGTAGGTAAATGATAAAAACAAATTTTTTGATGCGGAGTGCTACTTGGCATAATTTTAATGTAATTCTTTTTAATTGTGGTATGAATATTCAGATCCGAAATATTCAAGACAAAAGTTCATATTGACATAATACTTCAAGCATACTAACTAAGCAATTATGTCTTCTCAAAATAACATGGCCAAAGAAAGTTCATCCCTACAAAATCATATGGTTTAGTCATGTTTCATTTTCGTCACACAAGAATGCTATCATCATGCACATCCCCGATGACAAGCCAAGCAATTTTTTCATACTTTAGTAATCTCAAACCTATAAACTTTCACGCAATATATGAGCGCGAGCCATGGACATAGCACTATAGGTGGAATAGAATATAATGAGGGGGGTTATGTGGAGAAGATAGAAAAGGAGGAAGTCTCACATCAATGAGGCTAATCAATGGGCTATGGAGATGCCCACCGATTGATGTTAATACAAGGAGTAGGGATTGCCATGCAACGGATGCTCTAGAGCTATAAATGTATGAAAGCTCAACAAAAGAAACTAGTGGGTGTGCATCCAACTTGCTTGCTCACGAAGATCTAGGGCACTTGAGGAGGCCCATTGTTGGAATATACAAGCCAAGTTCTATAATGAAAAGTTCCTACTAGTATATGAAAGTGATAACATGAGAGACTCTCTACTATGAAGATCATGGTGCTACTTTGAAGAACAAGTGTGGCAAGGGATAGTAACATTGTCCCTTCTCTCTTTTTCTCTCATTTCCCCCTTTTTTGGGGGCCTTTTCTCCTTTTTTATGGCCTTTCTCTTTTTTTGGGCCTTCTCTTTTTTTATGGCCTTTCCTCTTTTTTTATATTCCTAACTTGGTACAATGCTCTAGAAAATGATGATCATCACACTTCTATTTATTTACAACTCAATGATTACAACTCGATACTAGAACAAAGATGACTCTATATGAATGCCTCCGACGGTGTACCGGGATATGCAATGAACCAAGAGTGACATGTATTAAAGAATTATGAACGGTGGCTTTGCCACAAATACTATGTCAACTACATGATCATGCTAAGCAATATGACAATGATGAATGTGTCATGATGAACGGAATGATGGAAAGTTGCATGGCAATATATCTCGGAATGGCTATGGAAATGCCATAATAGGTAGGTATGGTGGGTGTTTTGAGGAAGATATAAGGGGGTTTATGTGTGAAAGAGTGTATCATATCACGGGGTTTGGATGCACCGGCGAAGTTTGCGCCAACTCTCAATGTGAGAAAGGGCAATGCTCGGTACCGAAGAGGCTAGCAAGGATGGAAGGGTGAGAGTGCGTATAATCCATGGACTCAACATTAGTCATAAAGAACTCACATACTTATTGCAAAAATCTACAAGTCATCAAAAACCTCAGTACTACGTGCATGCTCCTAGGGGGATAGATTGGTAGGAAAAGACCATCGCTCGTCCCCGACCGCCACTCATAAGGAAGACAATCAAATAACACCTCATGTTTCAAATTTGTTGCATAACGTTTACCATACGTGCATGCTACGGGGCTTGGAAACCTCAACACAAGTATTTCTCAATTTCACAACTACTCAACTAGCACGTCTTTGATATTATTACCTCCATGTCTCAAAACAATCATCAAGCATCAAACTTCTCTTCGTATTCAACACACTCATAAGAAAGTTTTATTATTAATCTTGCATACCAAGCATATTAGGATTCTAAGCAAATTACCATGCTATTAATACTCTCAAAATAATATATGTGAAGCATGAGAGATCAATAGTTTCTATAAAACAAATCCACCACCGTGCTCGAAAAGATATAAGTGAAGCACTAGAGCAAAATTATATAACTCAAAAGATATAAGCGAAGCACATAGAGTATTCTAACAAATTCCAAATCATGTATGTCTCTCTCAAGATATGTGTACAGCAAGTATGATTGTGATAAACTAACAAGCAAAGACTCAAATCATACAAGACGCTCCAAGCAAAACACATCTCATGTGGCGAATAAAAATATAGCTCCAAGTAAAGTTACCGATAGAAGTAGACGAAAGAGGGGATGCCTTCCGAGGCATCCCCAAGCTTTGGCTTTTAGGTGTCCTTAGATTATCTTCGGGGTGCCATGGGCATCCCCAAGCTTAGGCTCTTGCCACTCCTTGTTCCATAATCCATCAAATCTTTACCCAAAACTTGAAAACTTCACAACACAAAACATAAAGTAGAAAATCTCGTGAGCTCCGTTAGCGAAAGAAAACAAAAGACCACTTCAAGGTACTGTAATGAACTCATTATTTATTTATATTTGTGTTATACCTACTGTATTCCAACTTCTCTATAGTTTATAAACTAATTTACTAGCCATAGATTCATCAAATTAAGCAAACAACACACGAAAAACAGAATCTGACAAAAACAGAACAGTCTGTAGTAATCTGTAGCTAGCGCAAGATCTGGAATCCCAAAAATTCTAAAATAAATTGATGGACGCGAGGAATTTATCTATTAATCATCTGCAAAAAGAATTAACTAAATATCACTTTCCAAATAAAAATGACAGCAGTTCTCGTGAGCGCTAAAGTTTCTGTTTTTTACAGCAAGTTCAACAAGACTTTCCCCAAGTCTTCCCAACGGTTCTACTTGGCGCAAACACTAATTAAACACAAAAAACACAACCAAAATAGAGGCTAGATAATTTATTTATTACTAAACAGGAGCAAAAGGCAAGGAATTAAAATAAAATTGGGTTGCCTCCCAACAAGCGCTATCGTTTAAGGCCCCTAGCTAGGCATAACAAGCAAGAATAGATCTAGGATTTGCCATCTTTGGTAGGCAATCCATAAGTGGCTCTCATAATAGATTCATAAGGTAATTTAATTTTCTTTCGAGGAAAGTGTTCCATGCCTTTCCTTAATGGAAATTGGAATATAATATTTCCTTCCTTCATATCAATAATTGCACCAATCGTTCTAAGGAAAGGTCTACCAAGAATAATAGGACATGAAGGATTGCAATCTATGTCAAGAACAATAAAACCTATGGGCACATAATTCCTATTTGCAACAATAAGAACATCATTAATTCTTCCCATAGGTTTCTTAATAGTGGAATCTGCAAGGTGCAAGTTTAGAGAGCAATCATCAAAATCACGGAAACCTAACAAATCACACAAAGTCTTTGGAATCGTGGAAACAGTAGCACCCAAATCACATAAGGCATAGCATTCATTATCTTTAATTTTAATTTTAGTAGTTGGTTCCCACTCATCATAAAGTTTTCTAGGGATAGAAACTTCCAATTCAAGTTTTTCTTCATAAGATTGCATCAAGGCATCAACGATATGTTTAGTAAACGCTTTATTTTGACTATAAGCATGAGGAGAATTTAGCACGGATTGCAACAAGGAAATACAATAAATCAAAGAGAAATTTTCATAGTTAAATTCCTTGAAATCCATAATAGTGGGTTTAGCAACATCTAGGGTTTTAATTTCTTCAATCCCACTTTTATCAAATTTAGCATCAAGATCAAAAGATTCAGAATTCTTGGAACGCCTTCTAGGTAAAGGTGGGTCATATTCAGTCCCATCATTATCAAGATTCATATTACAAAACAAAGATTTAATAGGGGACACATCAATAACTTTTAGATCTTCATCATTATTTTCATAGGAACTAGAAGAACACGCTTTTATAAAGGCATCTTTCTTAGCACGCATCCTAGCGGTTCTTTCTTTGCACTCGTCAATGGAAATTCTCATGGCTTTGAGAGACTCATTGATATCATGCCTAGGTGGAATAGATCTAAGTTTCAAAGAATCAATATCAAGAGCAATTATATCAACGTTCCTAGCCAAATCATCAATCTTAAGCAATTTTTCTTCAATCATAGCATTAAAATTCTTTTGCAAAGTAATAAATTATTTAATATTAGAATCAAAATCAGAGGGCATCTTATTATAATTTCCATAAGAATTGTTGTAGGAATTACCATAATTATTAGAGGGATTACTAGGGTAAGGCCTAGGATTGAAATTTCCTCTATACACGTTGTTACCAAAATTGTTCCTACCAACAAAATTCACATCCATAGATTCATTATTATTCTCAATCAAAGTAGACAAGGGCATATCATTAGGATCAGAAGAAACACTCTTATTAGCAAATAATTTCATAAGTTCATCCATCTTTCCACTCAAAACATTAATTCCTTCTATCGCATGCACCTTTTTATTAGTAGATCTTTTAGTATGCCATTGAGAATAATTAACCATAATATTATCTAGGAGTTTAGTAGCTTCTCCTAAGGTGATTTCCATAAAAGTGCCTCCCGCGGCCGAATCCAAAAGATTTCTAGAAGCAGAATTCAATCCGGCATAAAAATTTTGTATAATCATCCACAAATTTAAACCATGAGTAGGGCAATTACGTATCATTAGTTTCATTCTCTCCCAAGCTTGTGCAACATGTTCATGATCAAGTTGCTTAAAGTTCATAATATCGTTTCTAAGAGAGATGATTTTAGCGGGAGGAAAATACTTAGAGATAAAAGCATCTTTGCACTTGTTCCATGAATCAATACTATTTTTAGGCAAAGATGAAAAGCAAGCTTTAGCATGATCTCTAAGCGAAAAAGGAAATATCTTCAATTTAACAATATCATTATCCACATCTTTCTTATTTTGAATGTCATAAAAATCAACGAAGCTGTTTAGATGGGTAGCGGCATCTTCACTAGGAAGGCCGGAGAACGGATCTTTCATGACAAGATTCAGCAAAGCAGTATTAATTTCACAAGATTCAGCATCGGTAAGAGGAGCAATCGGAGTGCTAATAAAATCATTGTTGTTGGTATTGGTGAAGTCACATAATTTAGTATTATCTTGAGCCATCGCGACAAACAAGCAAACTAACACACAAGCAAACAAAGAGCAAGCGGACAAAAAGGGGCAAATAGAGAAAGAGAGGGGGGTTAGAGAGAGAGAGGGCGAATAAAACGGCAAAGGTGAATTAGGGGGAGAGGAAAACGAGAGGCAAATGGCAAATAATGTAATGCGGGAGATAAGGGTATGTGATGGGTACTTGGTATGTTGACTTTTGCGTAGACCTCCCTGGCAACGGCGCCAGAAATCCTTCTTGCTACCTCTTTTAGCACTGTGTTGGTTTTCCCCGAAGAGGAAGGGATGATGCAGCAAAGTAGCGTAAGTACTTTCCTCAGTTTTTGAGAACCAAGGTATCAATCCAGTAGGAGGCTACGTGCGAGTCCCTTGTACCTGCACAAAACAAATAAATCCTCGCAGCCAACGCAAATAGGGGTTGTCAATCCCTATAGGGCCACTTACGGGAGTGAGATATGATAAGATAAGATTTTTTTGGTATTTTTATGATAAAGATGCAAAGTAAAATAAAGGGAAAGTAAATAGCAAAGTAAATAACTAAGTAGAAGGAGATTAATATGATAAAGATAGACCCGGGGGCCATAGGTTTCACTAGTGGCTTCTCTCGAGAGCATAGGTATTCTACGGTGGGTGAACAAATTACTGTTGAGCAATTGACAGAATTGAGCATATTTATGAGAATATCTAGGTATGATCATGTATATAGGCATCACGTCCGAGACAAGTAGACCGACTCCTGCCTGCATCTACTACTATTACTCCACTCATCGACCGCTATCCAGCATGCATCTAGAGTACTAAGTTAAAAACAGAGTAACGCCTTGAGCAAGATGACATGATGTAGAGGGATAGACTCATGCAATATGAAGAAAACCCCATCTTGTTATCCTCGATGGCAACAATACAATATGTGCCTTGCTGCCCTTACTGTCACCGGGAAAGGACAGCGCAAGATTGAACCCAAAGCTAAGCACTTTTCCCATTGCAAGAAAGATCAATCTAGTAGGCCAAACCAAACTGATAATTCGAAGAGACTTGCAAAGATAACCAATCATACATAAAAGAATTCAGAGGAGATTCAAATATTATTCATAGATAGACTTGATCATAAACCCACAATTCATCGGTCTCAACAAACACACCGCAAAAAGAAGATTACATTGAATAGATCTCCACAAGAGAGGGGGAGAATATTGTATTGAGATCCAAAAAGAGAGAAGAAGCCATCTAGCTACTAACTATGGACCCGTAGGTCTGAAGTAAACTACTCACACTTCATCGGAGAGGCTATGGTGTTGATGTAGAAGCCCACCGTGATCGATGCCCCCTCCGGCGGAGCTCCGGAACAGGCCCCAAGATGGGATCTCGTGGATATAGAAAGTTACGGCGGTGTAATTAGGGTTTTGGCTCCTTTTCTGATCGTTTGGGGGTACGTGGATATATATAGGAGGAAGGAGTACGTCGGTGGAGCAACAGGGGGCCCACGAGGGTGGAGGGCGCGCCTGGGGGGGGCAGGCGCGCCCCCCTACCTCGTGGCCTCCTGTTAGTTGGCTTGACGTAGGGTCCAAGTCTCCTGAGTTGTATTTGGTGAGAAAATCACGTTCCCGAAGGTTTCATTCCGTTTGGACTCCGTTTGATATTCCTTTTCTTCGAAACCCTAAAACAGGCAAAAAACAACAATTCTGGGTTGGGCCTCCGGTTAGTAGGTTAGTCCCAAAAATAATATAAAAATGGATAATAAAGCCCAATAATGTCCAAAACAGTAGATAATACAGCATGGAGCAATCAAAAATTATAGATACGTTGGAGACGTATCATTGGGTTGCCCGGCTCCTGCGCTTGCCTCCTACGTTCCAATTTGTTCGGCTGGGTGTGCAAAGGGAGAACCACTGCGATTGTGCTTCCAGCTCACATGGTTAAGCACCTCAGTGGAGAAAGCCGAAAACTAACTGTCACAATAAGCGTAAACTGGTCAGCGATCCGATGACTGTGTTAAATGACGGGCCATTCATGATATTGGCCGAAGTGTTTACGGCTTGACCTCAACTGTCGTCGAACACTACCTGGGGCTAGTAACTGGCCTCCCAAACTAAACCCTCAATATTTCGCTCTTACATTATAGCTGAGGTTTCATGATCATGCTTAGCACAACAACCCAAAGAAAGGAACCAATAGCGGGACTATTTTCTTTGGAAGACATTTCTTATGTTAAACACTAATATAACATATCTCTCTACGTACCTTTGTTTATAAAACCGTATGGCCAGATTGCCTTGTTTGTCGTAAATCTTTGCCCTCATAAAGGCTTTATAAAGTAGGACAAACACTCCTCGGCTACTGGCCGAGGAGGTGGAAGCCGATGGTCGGTCAACAAAGTTTTGTACAATGTGGATCCGAGCATTAATGACGTAAAGTACTTGGATACATAGATTCATTGCACATAATTTGTGATTTTACTATGGATATCGATCCTTAATTCGGCCACCCGTGCCCGCATTAAGGCTCGGGGGCTACTGGGCTTCGGGCTTATTATTTACAAATATTAAAGGGGCACATCGATCCCCTGATCTGGTGTTGCCACTCGACCAGTGTCTCGGGGGCTACTGCATTGCCTGTTCAATGCAGAAAATTTTAAGTGCAATACAGTTTCTAAGGAGATTTTGATCCTCAGGTTGGTCGGCCGCACCCAACCTGAGTCTCGAGGACTGAGAACGCCGCTTTTTGTGTCCTGAAGTATTCTGCCAAGCTAGGACTTGATCCTCAGGCCGATTTTGCAAATCAACCTGAGTCTCAGCGGCTATTGGGATCAGCGGTCTTACGTCATCCTTTAGGTGCATCTCGGGTTTTAGACCGATACACACCTTGAGGGCTACTGGCTATAAATCTTGGCAGAGAATAAATTGCACCAATCAAAAATATTGACAAAAAATCGACCCACAGTCGGGATGGTGCACCACCTCGGAAGCAGTCCGGCATAAAGCTCAGGCGCGAGTGGCTGGCTCCATAGAGGGCATTTCCGGCATTAAGCTCAGCTAAACTCCTTCGACTTTTTCGAACCAAGGTGATATGACACCTCGGATATAGTCCGGCGATGGAGCCCGGATACAGTCCGGTGTTGGAGTTTGGACATAGTCCGGCGTTGGAGCTTGGATAATTCCGGCGTTGGAGCTCGGAAAGCGGTCTGGCGTTGGTGCTTGGCTGCAAAAGATACCTCGAATGCAATCCGGCGTTGGAGCTCGGACGCAAGAGGACGCTGCCGCCCGGGAACAACTTCAAACCCGAGGTGTGGCATAAAAATAACAAGGCATTGATAAAGGCTAAAGACTTAAAGGGCTCCTCGGATACCCGACGTGTGAGATCTTCAGATTTAGCTCGACAATCCTCAAGATAGAAGATGGGAAGATTTGTTGAACCAGTTTTCAAGACCGACGACCGAAGACAAAGAACAGTTCGGAAGAATTGAGGAGCGTCCCCAACTTGAAGACCGGTTCAGGGGGCTACTGATGGTGTCCTGGACTAGGGGGTACTCACCACGTCCTCTCCCGGTCAGCTAGATTGGGCCGAGGACCCCCATGGCCGTATACTCATGGGCCAGTTCGGACAGCTGCCACATACAAGGAAGATTCCACAAGACTTGGTGGTCAAGACAAGGACTCCTCCCCCACCGGCGTATTCGGCTAGGACTCTTGTTATCCTAGGCCTCTGGTGCATTATATAAACCAGGGGCCAGGCTAGTCGATAGAGAAAAAACACAACAATCATACCATAGGCTAGCTTCTAGGGTTTAGCCTCTACGATCTCGTGGTAGATCAACTCTTGTAATACTCATATCATCAAGATCAATCAAGCAGGACGTAGGGTATTACCTCCATCGAGAGGGCCCGAACCTGGGTAAACATCATGTCCCCTGCCTCCTGTTACCATCCGCCTTAGACGCACAGTTCGGGACCCCCTACTCGACATCCGCCAGTTTTGACACCGACACTGGTGCTATCCATGACAAGGAGGGAGTAGTTCTCCCTCGGGGCTGAGGGTATGTACCAGTAGATATGTGTTTGATCTCTTTCTCTCTCTCGTGTTCTTGAGGTGGTACAATCTTGATGCATCGTGAGCTTTGCTATTATAGTTGGATCTTATGATGTTTCTCCCCCTCTACTCTCTTGTAATGGATTGAGTTTTCCCTTTGAAGTTATCTTATCGGATTGAGTCTTTAAGGATTTGAGAACACTTGATGTATGTCTTGATGTGCTTATCTGTGGTGACAATGGGATATCACGTGATCCACTTGATGTATGTTTTGGTGATCAACTTGCGGGTTCCGCCCATGAACCTATGCATAGGGGTTGGCATGCATTTTCGTCTTGACTCTCCAGTAGAATCTTTGGGGCATTCTTTGAAGTACTTTGTGTTGGTTTGAATAGATGAATCTGAGATTGTGTGATGCATATCGTATAATCATACCCATGGATAATTGAGGTGACATTGGAGTATCTAGGTGACATTAGGGTTTTGGTTGATTTGTGTCTTAAGGTGTTATTCTAGTACGAACTCTAGGGCTGTTTGTGACACTTATAGGAATAGCCCAACGGATTGATTGGAAAGAATAACTTTGAGGTGGTTTCGTACCCTACCATAATCTCTTCGTTTGTTCTCCGCTATTAGTGACTTTGGAGTGACTCTTTGTTGCATGTTGAGGGATAGTTATATGATCCAATTATGTTATTATTGTTGAGAGAACTTGCACTAGTGAAAGTATGAACCCTAGGCCTTGTTTCCTAGCATTGCAATACCGTTTGTGCTCACTTGTATCATTAGTTACCTTGCTGTTTTTATATTTTCATATTACAAAAACCTATATCTACCATCCATATACCACTTGTATCACCATCTCTTCGCCGAACTAGTGCACCTATACAAATTACCATTGTATTGGGTGTGTTGGGGACACAAGAGACTCTTTGTTATTTGGTTGGAGGGTTGCTTGAGAGAGACCATCTTCATCCTACGCCTCCTACGGATTGATAAACCTTAGGTCATCCACTTGAGGGAAATTTGCTATTGTCCTACAAACCTCTGCACTTGGAGGCCCAACAACATATACAAGAAGAAGGTTGTGTGGTAGGAATTGCAATAATACCAAGTTCCCTCTCTATGTGCTTAAAGTTTTGAAGTTATGCTTGTTTTTCCTTCCTATGCTAGTTGATTATTGTTCCCATAAGTTATTTCCTCACAAAATCCCTATGCATAGGAAGTGAGTTAGACTTAAATGTGCTAGTCATATTCTTCATGATGCTCTCTTTATGTTTAAATTCTTATCTTTTATGTGAGCATCATCGAAATCATCATGCCTAGCTAGGTGCGTTAAATGATAGCGCTTGTTGGGAGGCAACCCAATTTTATTTTTGTTCCTTGCTTTTTGCTCCTGTTTAGTAGTAAATAATTCATCTAGCCTCTGTTTATATGTGGTTTTATGTTTTAATTAGTGTTTGTGCCAAGTAGAACCTTTGGGAAGACTTGGGTGAAGTCTTTATGATCATGCTATAAAAAAACAGAAACTTTAGCGCTCACGAGATTGCTGCCATTTTTTACTGGAGAGTGCTATTTAGTTAATTCTTTTTGCAGATGATTAGTAGACAAATTCCTCAGGTCCACCAATTTATTTGAGAATTTTATGAGTTCCATAAGTGGTCGAAACCTACAGAATACAGATTACTACAGACTGTTCTGTTTTTGACAGATTCTGTTTTCATTGTGTTGTTTGCTTATTTTGATGAATCTATGAGTAGTATCAGAGGGTATGAACCATGGAGAATTGGAATACAGTAGATATTACACAAATATGAATTTAGAATGAGTTCATTACAGTACCTTATGATGGTGATTTGCTTTCTTGTACTAACGGAGCTTACGAGTTTTCTGTCAAGTTTTGTGTTGTGAAGTTTTCAAGTTTTGGGTAAAGATTCGATGGACTATGGAATAAGGAGTGGCAAGAGCCTAAGCTTGGGTATTTGATGTCTACTACACAACCTTCTTCTTGTAGACATTGTTGGGCCTCCAAGTGCAGAGGTTTGTAGGACAGTAGCAAATTTCCCTCAAGTGGATGACCTAAGGTTTATCAATCCGTAGGAGGCGTAGGATGAAGATGGTCTCTCTCAAGCAACCCTGCAACAAAATAACAAAGAGTCTCTTGTGTCCCCAACACACCCAATACAATGGAAAATTGTATAGGTGCACTAGTTCGGCGGAGAGATGGTGATACAAGTGGTATATGGATGGTAGATATAGGTTTTTGTAATCTGAAAATATAAAAACAGCAAGGTAACTAATGATAAAAGTGAGCGTAAACGGTATTGCAATGCGTGGAAATAAGGCCTAGGGTTCATACTTTCGCTAGTGCAAGTTCCCTCAACAATACTAACATAATTGGATCACATAAGTATCCTCAACATGCAACAAAGAGTCACTCCAAAGTCACTAATAGCGGAGAACGAACGAAGAGATTATGGTAGGGCACGAAACCACCTCAAAGTTATTCTTTCCAATCAATCCGTTGGGCTATTCCTATAAGTGTCACGAACAGCCCTAGAGTTCGTACTAGAATAACACCTTAAGACACAAATCAACCAAAACCCTAATGTCACCTAGATACTCCAATGTCACCTCAAGTATCCGTGGGTATGATTATACGATATGCATCACACAATCTCAGATTCATCTATTCAACCAACACAAAGGACCTCAAAGAGTGCCCCAAAGTTCTACCAGATAATCATGACGAAAATGTGTGCCAACCCCTATGCATAGGTTCATGGGCAGAACCCGCAAGTTGATCACCAAAACATACATCAAGTGAATCACGCGGTATCCCATTGTCACCACAGATACACACGACAAGACATACATCAAGTGTTCTCAAATCTTTAAAGACTCAATCCGATAAGATAACTTCAAAGGGGAAACTCAATTCATTACAAGAGAGTAGAGGGGGGAGAAAACATCATAGGATCCAAATATAATAGCAAAGCTCGCGATACATCAAGATCGTATCATCTCAAGAACAAGAGAGAGAGAGAGAGATCAAACACATAGCTACTGGTACATACCCTCAGCCCCGAGGGAGAACTACTCCCTCCTCGTCATGGAGAGCACCAGGATGATGAAGATGGCCACCGGAGAGGGACTGCCCCCTCCGGCAGGGTGCCGGAACAGGTCTAGATTGGCTTTCGGTGGCTACGGAGGCTTCTGGCGGCGGAACTCCCGATCTATTGTGCTCACCGGTGTTTTTAGGGTATATGGAGATATATAGGCGGAAGAAGTACGTCAGGGGGAGCACGAGGGGCTCACGAGGGTGGAGGGTGCGCCCAGGGGGTGGGCGCGCGCCCCTGCCTCGTGACCTCCTCGCAGATCCCCCGATGTGCACTCCAAGTCTTTTGGGCTTCTTTCCTTCCAAAAATGAGTTCCGTGAAGTTTTAGGTCAATTGGACTCCGTTTGATTTTCCTTTTCTTTGAAACCCTAAAACAGGGTAAAAACAGAAACTGGCACTGGGCTCTGGATTAATAGGTTAGTCCCAAAAATGATATAAAAGATTATAATATAGCCCATAAACATCCAAAACAGTAGATAATATAGCATGGAGCAATCAAAAATTATAGATACTTTGGAGACGTATCAACATCCCCATGCTTAATTCCTGCTCGTCCTTGAGTAGGTAAATGATAAAAGAAAGATTTTTTGATGTTGAATGCTAGTTGGCATAATTTCAATGTGATTCTTCTTAATTGTGGTATGAATATTCAGATCCGAAAGATTCAAGACAAAAGTTCATATTGACATAAAAATGATAATACTTCAAGCATACTAACTAAGCAATTATGTCTTCTCAAAATAACATGGCCAAAGAAATTTCATCCCTACAAAATCATATAGTTTAGTCATGTTTCATTTTCGTCACACAAGAATGCTCTGATCTTGCACAACCCCGATGACAAGCCAAGCAATTGTTTCATACTTTAGTAATCTCAAACCTATAAACTTTCACACAATATATGAACGCGAGCCATGAACATAGCACTATGGGTGGAATAGAATATAATGAGGGGTTATGTGGAGAAGACCAAAAAAGGAGAAAGTCTCACATCAACGAGGCTAATCAATGGGCTATGGAAATGCCCACCGATTGATGTTAATGCAAGGAGTAGGGATTGCCATGCAACGGATGCACAAGAGCTATAAATGTATGAAAGCTCAACAAAAGAAACTAGTGGGTGTGCATCCAACTTGCTTGCTCATGAAGACCTAGGGCACTTGAGGAGGCCCATTGTTGGAATATACAAGCCAAGTTCTATAATGAAAAATTCCCACTAGTATATGAAAGTTAATATGAGAGACTCTCTACTATGAAGATCATGGTGCTACTTTGAACCACAAGTGTGGTAAAAGGATAGTAACATTGTCCGTTCTCTCTTTTTCTTTCATTTTTTGGGCCTTTTCTGTTTTTTATGGCCTTCCTTTTTTGGGGGGCCTTCTTTTTTTATGGCCTTTTTTTATTCCTCACTTGGGACAATGCTCTAATAATGATGATCATCACACTTCTATTTATTTGTAACTCAATGATTACAACTCGATACTAGAACAAAGATGACTCTATATGAATTTGTGACGCCCCCAATTAAATCGTACACTAATCATACACGCAAACGTGTATGATCAAGATCAGGGACTCATGGGAAGATATCACAACACAACTCTACAAATAAAATAAGTCATACACGCATCATATTACAAGCCAGGGGCCTCGAGGGCTCGAATACAAGAGCTCGATCATAGACGAGTCAGCGGAAGCAACAATATCTGAGTACAGACATAAGTTAAACAAGTTTGCCTTAAGAAGGCTAGCACAAACTGGGATACAGATCGAAAGAGGCGCAGGCCTCTTGCCTGGGATCCTCTTAAACTACTCCTGGTCGTCATCAGCGGGCTACACGTAGTAGTAGGCACCTCTAGTGTAGTAGGAGTCGTCGTCGACGGTGGCGTCTGGTTCCTGGGCTCCATCGTCTGGCCGCAGCAATCAAGTATAGAAAAAGGGGAAAAGGGGGAGCAAAGCAACCGTGAGTACTCATCCAAAGTACTCGAAAGCAAGGAGCTACACTACATATGTATGCATTGGTATCAAATGGAAAAGGGGGTATCATATGTGGACTGAACTGCAGAATGCCGGAATAAGAGGGGGATAGCTAGTCCTATCAAAGACTACGCTTCGGGTAACCTCCATCTTGCAGCAGAAGAAGAGAGTAGATGGGTAAGTTCACCCAGTAGCATCGCATAGCATAATCCTAACCGATGATCCTCCCCTCGTCGCCCTGTGAGAGAGCAATCACCGGTTGTATCTGGCACTTGGAAGGGTGTGTTTTATTAAGTATCCGGTTCTAGTTGTCATAAGGTCAAGGTACAACTCTGGGTCGTCCTTTTACCGAGGGACACGGCTATTCGAATAGATCAACTTCCCTGCAGGGGTGCACCACATAACCCAACACGCTCGATCCCATTTGGCCGGACACACTTTCCTGGGTCATGCCCGGCCTCGGAAGATCAACACGTCACAGCCCTACCTAGGCACAACAGAGAGGTCAGCATGCCGGTCTAAATCCTATGGCGCAGGGGTCTGGGCCCATCGCCCATTGCACACCTGCACGTTGCATATGCGGCCGGAAGCAGAACTAGCCCCCTTAATACAAGAGCAGGCTTACGGTCCAATCCGGCGCGCGCCGCTCAGTCGCTGACGTCACGGAGGCTTCGGCTGATACCACGACATCGAGTGCCCATAACTGTCCCCACGTAGATGGTTAGTGCGTATAGGATAATGGCCAGACTCGGATCAAATACCAAAATATCGTTAAACGTGTTATCTTGAAATAACCGCGAACGCCGACCAAGGCCAGGCCCACCTCTCTCCTAGGTGGTCTCAACCTGCCCTGTCGCTCCGCCACAAAGTAACAGCCGGGGCCGTCGGGAACCCAGGCCCACCTCTACCGGGATGGAGCCACCTGCCCCTTCAGCCCCCAACTCCGAACAATACCACAGGTAATGTAACAGTGTAAAGTATATAGTATATGCCGGTGATCACCTCCCGAAGTGATCACGACCCAGTAGTATAGCATGGCAGACGGACAAGAGTGTAGGGCCACTGATGGAACACTAGCATCCTATACTCAGCAGTAGGATAGCAGGTAATGGTAACAATAGTAGTAGCAAGGACATGCTATGTAGCAGTATAGGATTAACTGAAAGCAGTAACAAGCTACACTACTCTAATGCAAGCAGTATAGAGGAGAGTAGGCGATATCTGGTGATCAAGGGGGGGCTTGCCTGGTTGCTCTGGCAAGAGAGAGGGGTCGTCAACACCGTAGTCATACTGGGTAGCAGCGGTGTCGGTCTCAGTGTCTAGCGAGAGAAGAGGGGGAAGAAACAATAAATATTTAAGCAAACAGATGCATAGCGATGCATGACATGACAAGTATCGGTGCTAGGGGTGCCCTAACGCGGTATGAGGTGATACCGGCGAAGGGGGAAAACATCTGGGAAAGTATCCCCGGTGTTTCGCGTTTTCGGGCAGAGGAGTCGGAGTGGGAAAGATGCGAGTTACATAGTTTAGGGGTGCGTGGCGGACGAACGGGTTGCGTATCCGGGTTTGTCTCGTCGTTCTGAGCAACTTTCATGTTGAAAATAATTTAATCTGAGTTACGGATTAAAAGATATGATTTTCTAAAGATTTTATTAATTTCTGGAATTTAATTAACTATTTAATTTAATTCAAAAATGGATTTATGACATCAACATGAGGTCATGCTGATGTCAGCAGTCATCAGGGTTGACTGGTCAACCTGACCAGTGGGTCCCACTGGTCAGTGACACATTTTTAATTAAATATTTTAATTAACCTGATTAGTATTAATTAGGGGGTGGGCCCCACTGACATTGACTAATTAGTTAACTAATTAACGCATCAGGTTAATTAGGTAGCTAATGTGTAATTAGTTTAATTAGTTGTTTATTTTAATTAATCAAAATTAATCAAGTTAATTATGTCTTTAATTAATTAATTAATTATTTTTATTTTTATTTTTATTTTTATTATTTTTTCCATTTTCGTTCAGGGCGGGGCCCTCCTGTCATTGGCCCTAGGGGCCAAAGCGGGCGTGGGCGAATGGGCAACGGGCGACAGCGCCCATGTAGTACCAGGCGCGCTGGGCGCGGCGATGCAAGCCGGCGTGGCCGGACGGAGCGGGGGTGCCGCGGTGGATGTGGTGGCCGAACAGGGCGGCAGCGGGAAGGAGAGAGCCCGGGGTGGGTGCCGGAGTTGGCCGCCGGCGCGGCGATGGCCCGCGGGGCCAGAGGCGGAGGCGGGGCACAGGAAGTGGTGGGCAGGGGGCCGTGGGACGCGCGGCCGGCAGGGAGCACCGGCAGCGTCGGGCGCGAGCGCGGCTTGGTGCGGCGGGGCGAGGCCACCGGGCACCGAAGCAGCACAGCAAGGGGGCGGGCATGGGCGGGGGCTGCGGGGAGCGACGATGGGGTTGTGCAGAGCAGCAG
>NC_041382.1:673550726-673557159 GCF_002162155.2 Triticum dicoccoides | reverse complement strand
GACGGCGACGAGGTTCCCGGGCGGTTGCGGTGCTCCGGTGACAGCGGGTGAGGGAGTCCTGGATTAGGGTGTGTCCGGATGGCCGAACTATACCTTCAGCCGGACTCCTGGACTATGAAGATACAAGATTGAAGACTTCATCCTGTGTCCGGGAGGGACTTTCCTTGGCGTGGAAGGCAAGCTTGGCGATACGGATATGTGGATCTCCTACCATTGTAACCGACTTTGTGTAACCCTAACCCTCTCCGGTGTTTATATGAACCGGAGGGTTTTAGTCCATAGGACAACATACAGAACAACAATCATACCATAGGCTAGCTTCTAGGGTTTAGCCTCTCCGATCTCGTGGTAGATCTACTCTTGTACCCCATATCATCAATATTAATCAAGCAGGACGTAGGGTTTTACCTCCATCAAGAGGGCCCGAACCTAGGTAAAACTTCGTGTCCCTTGCCTCCTATTACCATCCGGCCTAGACGCACAGTTCGGGACCCCCTACCCGAGATCCGCCGGTTTTGACACCGACATTGGTGCTTTCATTAAGAGTTCCTCTGTGTCATCGCCGTTAGGCTTGATGGCTCCTACGATCATCAATAATGATGCAGTCCAGGGTGAGACCTTCCTCCCCGGACAGATCTTCATCTTCGGCGGCTTCGCACTGCGGGCCAATTCACTTGGCCGTCTGGAGCAGATCGAAAGCTATGCCCCTGGCCGTCAGGTCAGATTTGGAAGTTTAAACTACACAGCTGACATCCGAGGGGACTTGATCCTCGACGGATTCGAGCCACTGCCGAGCGCGCCGCACTGTCACGACGAGCATGATCTAGCTCTACCGCCGAAGAGTGCCCTGGAGGCCACACCCGCATCGGCTTCGACCCTTAATTCAGAGCCAACTGCGCCGATCGAGGATGCGTGGTTGGACGCCGCCTCGGGGGCGGCGATCCCAACGGCGATCGAGCCGAACACCAGCCCCGCACTCCGTGAGACTCGTGACTCCAAGGAGCCAGACTCCTCCCCGGACTCCGAACCTTCCGCGCCCCTGCCGTTCGAATCCGATTGGGCGCCGATCATGGAGTTTACCGCCGCGGACATCTTTTAGCACTCGCCCTTCGGCGATATTATGAAATCACTAAAGTCTCTCTCTTTGTCAAGAGAGCCCTACCTGGATCATGGCCAGCAGGATTGGGATGCGGAAGACAAAGAAATTCGACGCCCACCCACCACCCACTTGGTAGCCACTGTCGACGATTTAACGGACATGCTCCACTTCGACTCTGAAAACATCGACGGTATGGACGACGATGCGGGAGGCGAAGAAGAACCACCGCCCACAGGGCGCGGGACGCCCACCTCATCATATGACGTATACATGGTGGACACACCAAAAGATGACAACAAGGAGAGGAAGGACGCACCGAAGGCTTGTTCCCTCGAGAAGCAGTCAAAGCAGCGACGCAAGCGCCGCCCCAAATCCCGCCTCGACAGAAATAACGATCACACAGACCCAGCGCTGGAGCAGGGCGAACCGCTGCCAGACAACGGCAATCTGGATAATCAAACGGAACAAACAAATTCTATCAAGGATAATAGTCCGGACGACATAACGCCGGACAGGCACCCGAAGCAGCAAAATGCCCGTAAAAGGCTTGTTGCCACTGCAAGGAGTCTTAAAAAGCAGAAGCAAAGGCTCAAGGCTGCGCAAGACACACTCCAAATCAGATGCAGTAAAATACTCAACACAGCAGCGAGGTACGGCGACAATCGGCCCTCCAAGAGCTACCCAAAGCGGAAGCTGCTACCTAAATTCGATGGGGAGGCCTCAGACCCCCCCCACAACCAAAGATCAAAGCAGCCACCTGGCTGGATAGACGACCCCTCTACCAACACAGAGCGGCATACAACGCCACTCACAATCAACACGCGACCCATGCGAGGGCTCACACCCAAAGGACGGCCCAACAAGATCCATCTATGGACCACGCAAGCGCGCCCCAGCATACAATGCAACACAACAAACATCCGAACAACGCGGTACACCCAGCTACAGGGGTGCCGCACACCCTCTATGTTTCACCGATGAGGTACTAGACCATGAATTTCCAGAGGGATTCAAACCCGTAAACATAGAGACATACGACGGAACAACAGACCCTGGGGTCTGGATTGAGGACTACATCCTTCATATACATATGGCTCGAAGAGATGATCTCCACGCCATCAAGTACTTACCCCTCAAGCTCAAAGGGCCAGCTCATCACTGGCTTAAAGGCCTCCCCGAAAGCTCCATTGGAAGTTGGGAAGAGCTCGAAGATGCCTTTCAGGCAAATTTTCAAGGGACTTATGTCCGACCTCCGGATGCGGACGATTTGAGTCATATAACTCAACAGCCCGAAGAGTCAGCCCGAAAGCTTTGGAACAGGTTTTTTACTAAAAAGAACCAGATTGTCGACTGTCCGAACACCGAAGCATTGGCAGCTTTTAAGCATAACATCCATGACGAATGGCTCGCCAGACACCTCGGCCAAAATAAGCCGAGAATGATGGCCGCATTAACAAACCTCATGACCCGCTTTTGCGCGGGTGAGGACAACTGGCTAGCCAGATGCTGCACCAGCGACCCTAGTACATATGAAGTTAGAGATGGAAATGGGAAATCACGGCGCAACAGCAATAACAAACGTCGGAATAAAGAAGACAACACGAAGGGCACGACTGTAAACGCCGGATTCAAAAGCTCTCGGCCAGGTCAAAAGCCGCCCTCTAAAGGCACCAGGGATGAACTGTCCAGCCTCAACAAAATTCTGGACCAAGTATGTCAGATCCATAGTACCCCTGGTAAACCTGCTAATCATACCCACAGAGAATGCTGGGTCTTCAAGCAGTCCGGCAAGCTCAACGCCGTACACAAGGGGGAGGATACACCAAGTGAAGACGAGGACGAGCCTCTCAAGCAAGACACTGGGGAACAAAAGAAATTTCCACCAGAAGTCAAAACAGTAAACGTGTTACACGTGATCAAGGGAATAAACAATGCGGCACTCCCAGGAAAATATACCCAAGTGCCTGTCACCGGGAAGTCTTGCCACTGGTCATCTCAGCCGATCACTTTCGACCATCGCGATTACTCAGCAAGTATCCGACGCGCGGGATGGGCTGCCCTGGTATTAGACCCAGTAATTGGCGGATATCACTTCACACGAGTCTTGATGGACGGTGGCAGCAATCTAAACCTAATATATCAGGATTCAATCCGCGGGATGGGGTTAGACCCAACAAAAATTCGCTATAGCAATACTACCTTCAAAGGAGTAACGCCAGGCCCAGGGGCTCGTTGTACGAGCTCCCTCCTACTACAAGTTATATTCGGCTCCCCCGATAACTTCCGTCGCGAGCATATAACCTTCCACATCGCTCCGTTCCAAAGTGGCTATCAAGCACTGCTCAGACGCGAAGCTTTCGCTCACTTTAATGCAATACCACACTACGCCTCCCTCACACTCAAGATGCCCGGTCCACGTGGCATCATTTCAGTGAACGGAAATATCAAGCGATCTTTGCGCACTGAAGAGAGTGCGGCTGCCTTGACAGCCGCACACTAAAGGCGCCCGGACCAGCGAAAGCATCCAATAGGTCGTCAAGACCTCAGACACAACTAATCAAGCCCGGCGCCGCTATTTATACCGAATAAATGGTCGCACCCCTATTTGTCAATACAAGGGGCTCAACGCGCGCAGACAAGTGGCAATTTTTTCTCATCTTGAAATTATACATGGTTTCTTTAAAAACTATCTTTTTGCACGACAACTTTTTCACCTAAATTACTCTCTTTTACAGACGATCATCGTGCTACACCCGTCCAGGATACGGCACAACGGAGACACAGGCACAGACGTGCAGCAGGGACCCGCTCCAAGGATTCTCTTTAGATTAAGACCCTGCGTAAACCTTTTTTACTCTCTCTTGTTGATACATATCCACCGTTGCGAAGGATGCTGACGTCTTGGCATGTGTCCACGCCAGAACAATGCACGTACCTGGACACAAGGGGCTTCTTACAAAGGCCATTATTTAGGCCTGGTTTATACTGCAAAGACCGAATACCTTAGGGAGTGTTCGGCGTCGCGAGTTTGGCCCCTATATGCATCAGCTCCGAATCATTGTCTTTGGTCAAATGTTGGGTTTGCCCGGCTCCTGTATTTTGGTGCCTTACGTTCCGCTTTACCGGCTAAGGTAGCACCAGGAGAACTACTGCGATTGTGCCCTGGTTCATCCGGACGAGCACCTCAGTAGAGAAAGCCGAAAACTGACTATCATGATATAGCATGAGACTGGTCAACCACTCGATGACCTGTTGGAATGTTAGAATTCCTCCGCCTTAACGAAGGGCCGTTTTCTGGCCAGGCATGTACGCACCCTGGATCGGGAGAGTGCGGAGCCACTAGGGGCTATCTAATAGCCCCACTATCAAACTCCTATGGCTAAGTGAAAGTGCCAAAGCATTATAGTCCGCTTGCCTCGCTCGCTCCGCTATCACCTCCTTAATAGGACCAAGACGTTGGGTTAAGTGTGAACGCATGTTTTTTGCGAGCACCTCCGCATTATATGCGTGGGGGTTGAAGCCGACGGCTGCAATCTTTCAGGTTATACACATGTATACATAAACGGCCGTCCAGGAGGCATCATATTACTTTCAGGCAAAAGTATAAAAATAGCCTTATAAAAATTTATAAAAGCATTTCGCTTACAATGAGATTACATATCACTCAAACATAATATTTTTTGAGCACTGAGTCTCTATCAAACGAGCACCCTCAAGAACTTCTTCAAAGTAGTGCTCAGCAGCCATTCGGCCTATGGCCGAATCCCGCGCTGCAACAGTGGTAGTATCCATCTCCGCCCAGTATGCTTTAACACGGGCAAAGGCCATCCGTGAGCCCTCTATGCACGCCGACCTCTTCATCGCATTAATGCGCGGCACCACGTCAAGTAACTGCTGCACCAAGCTAAAATAGTTGTTCGGTTTTGGCCTTTCCGGCCATAGCTGATCCACAACAGACCTCATGGCGAGTCCGGACAACCTATTCAGTTCGGCCCATTCGGCTAATTGGCCAGTCAATGAAAGCGGACGCTCGGGAGAATGGAATTGTGTCCAAAACAGCTGGTCCACTTCACGGCCCGTCTAACCCTGGAAGTACTTGGCCGCATCGGCAGCGCTCGCCGCCAAATCCATATACACATCCTCCGAACTCCACAGCCGATCCAGAGGGGCATACCGTGGATCTCCGAACTTCCTCCACAACATAAAGGATTTCCCAGCTACAATATCCCCGACTTCCCGCAGCTCCTCCTTCTTCACCCTCATAGCAGAGTGGATGTCTTTTCTCGTCGCAGCAGCCTTCTCAAGGTCCGATGCCTTCGCTAGGTTTTCCTTCTCAAGAACCCGGTAACGGTCGGCGGCGGCTTTTAATTCTATGGCCATCTTGGCCATCTTATCTCGGCTCTCACCATGCGCGGCCTTCTCGGCCTTCAACTCTTCGGCCGCCTTCAAAGCAGCCGCATTACCAAACCTCGCTTGTTCCTTGGCTCGAGCAAGTTCTGCCCGCAAGGCTTCAACAGTGGCAGCTCCATCTGCAGTCACAACATATTAAAGATACTGGCATCATGCTGCTTTTACTATGTGGCGTTTACCAGATAATGACACTTACCCTATTCCTCGTCAAGCCTTTTGTTAACAAGCTCGATGTCGGTGTCTGACGCATCCAACTGCCTTTTAAATGGACAAACTCGCTAGTCCGGCTAGCCACCGGAGCTTCCATCACCTGCACATAGAGGCGGTATGGTTATTACCTGGGAATATGATCCTCTGTTCGTCGTCGTTTCCGATGATAACCAGAGTCTCAGGGGCTACTATCTACACAGGGCACACCTAGCATGTGCAGGACTATCATACATTATTTTACGTACCTCAAAGCCTGTCAGTAGACTCATAAAAGCTTTATGCAATCCGCTTTCGGCGGATGAGATTCTCTCCATCACCGTGTTCATCAGCATACGGTGTTCATCTAAGATGGCCGCTCGCCCCACCAACTCCCTCAGAACATCCGATCGCACACCAGACGGTGCCGGACTCTTTTGTCTTCTCTCTTCAGGAGCTGGACACTGGGAGCTTCGGGGGTCAATGGGATTATCTTCTGGCCTCACCGGACTCGAAGAGGCCCTCCGCGACGACATTTCGGGGTCGCCCGCTTATGGCGCGGAGGAGTCCGGAGGAGGTGTTTCGCTCTCCATCATCTCTGGAAGAAGATCCTCTGAAGATGAGCTCATTTGAGAGGGGCTAAGGCCCGAACTAGAAAGATATATGCGGTGGTTATTTTCTCAGAAGAAAAAGATGGCATACTTGTACTATTAAAGTGTTTCGGGTCACTTACGACTC
>NC_041382.1:673548208-673550620 GCF_002162155.2 Triticum dicoccoides | reverse complement strand
TGTGGGAGACTTCTTCTCCCGTTTGGAAGCTTCGGCTTCCGACTCCCCGGGCGCAGTCCTTGTCCTCCTCCGGTCGTCTTCCTTCATGGATACGCTCGCTCCCTCAGTTAGAATGGGCAGCGTTGGGGGCCCGCGTCCGCCCGTATTATCCTCCCCAGTATCTTCCTTCAAGGGCTCCGGGCAAGGTGCGACCTGGAGCATCTTTTCTAATACCGGATTGTCCAAACCCTCAGGGAGGGGGGCCGAACACCGAATCAACTTCGACTTTGTTAGCCAGTCCGGGTCAAAAAGCAAACTCTCAGAAATAACTTCGTAACAAATGAGAGATAATATGTTCGGCCGGAAGATTCCTTACCTGTTCGGCAGCGCGGTTACTGCTCAGGCCCACGTCCTCGGTGATTTCCGGACACTCTACATGAGGTCTGAAGAATGACTTGTACATCTCCTCGTGCGTCAGGCCGAGGAAATTTTGAATGACACGCGGTCCCTTGGGATTGAACTCCCACAAGCGAAGGGGGCGGCGTTTGCAAGGCTGGACTTGACGAACCAGCATAACTTGTATTACCGCAACCAAACCAAAATCTCCATTGAAGAGAACTCGAATGTGGCTTTGCAGTATAGGCACGTCCTTGGCTGGACCCCAGCTCAGACCTCTGCTGATCCATGACATCAGTTGTGGTGGAGGGCCCAAGAGGAAAACAGGGGCGGCCGCCCACTTGGCACTTCTAGGAGTCGTGATGTAGAACCACTCATGTTTCCACAATTCAAACACCTCTGGAATGGAACCTTTGGGCCATGGAGCTCCCGTCATCTTGCATATTGAGGCATTTCCGCACACTGCATGTTGCCCCTCAATCATCTTTGGCTTTACTTCAAAGGTCTTGAGCCACAAGCCAAAGTGAGGGGCAACCCGGAGGAAGGCCTCACACACGACAATAAATGTCGTGATATGAAGAAAGGAGTCCGGAGCTAGATCATGGAAATCTAGCCCGTAATAAAACATCAAACCCCTGACGAAAGGATCCAGAGCAAGGCCTAGACCTCGGAGGAAGTGGGAGACGAACACGACGTTCTTGTTGGGTTCGGGGGAGGGGACGGCCTGCCCTCAGGCAGGCAGCCGATGCGGAACCTCGGCGGTCAGATATCTGGCCTCCCTCAACTTTTTGATGTCCTCTTCCGTGACGGAAGAAGGCATCCATCGGCCTTGAAGGCTAGATCCAGACATGATTGAAGGTTCGGAGCACCTGACCTGAACTTTGGGTGTTTGAGCTTGAGGTGGGGGAAGGATTCGATTGAGCACGGGAGGGAAAAAATAAAAGCCTTGTCCCTTTATAAAGACGGTGAATATCAAGCATCCTCTCTGTGGCCGTTTGGGCTTGCCTATAGTCTAAAGTCCTAGAAGCGGTTGGGTTACCCACGCCCGTATTGATGAGAATCCCGGAATAAGGGGACACGATCTCTGCTTCGACAAGACATGCCAAGGAAACCGCCTCGCGTGACACGCTGAGGTGGGACAATAAAACGATTCGAATAAAGGCTTGGCCATGGTGCGATGTCACACTACAGAATACGTCAGCAGATTAGATTTGTGTAAATATTATTCTCTCTATGGAAATATGTGGAAACTTATTTTGCAGAGCCGGACACTATCTTTGTGTTCAAAATCTTCTATAAAGTACTTGGAGGAGGAACCCGCCTTGCAATGCCGAAGACAATCTGCGCGCCGGACTCGTCGCCATTGAAGCCTGGTTCAGGGGCTACTGAGGGAGTCCTGGATTAGGGGGTGTCCGGATGGCCGGACTATACCTTCAGCCGGACTCCTGGACAATGAATATACAAGATTGAAGACTTCGTCCCGTGTCCGGGAGGGACTTTCCTTGGCATGGAAGGCAAGCTTGGCGATACGGATATGTGGATCTCCTACCATTGTAACCGACTTTGTGTAACCCTAACCCTCTCCGGTGTTTATATGAACCGGAGGGTTTTAGTCCATAGGACAACATACAGAACAATAATCATACCATAGGCTAGCTTCTAGGGTTTAGCCTCTCCGATCTCGTGGTAGATCTACTCTTGTACTACCCATATCATCAATATTAATCAAGCAGGACGTAGGGTTTTACCTCCATCAAGAGGGCCCGAACCTGGGTAAAACTTCATGTCCCTTGCCTCCTATTACCATCCGGCCTAGACGCACAGTTCGGGACGCCCTACCCGAGATCCGCCGGTTTTGACACCAACAGCGGGGTCCAGCCGCGTTGGAGGCGGTGACGGTGAGCGCCGGCAACGGGGTTGGGGCAGTGCCTGGGACGGGCGCCGACGTCGGGGGCGCGGGGAGCGGTCGTCTTGGGCGAGGATGAGGGGGATCGATCCCGATCCAGATCGGATCAGGAGGGGGAAGTGGGGCGACGG
>NC_041382.1:673510569-673547745 GCF_002162155.2 Triticum dicoccoides | reverse complement strand
TGGGTAGTGGGGTTCCTGGGGTTAAGGGGGCGTGGATGGGCCGGTTGGGCCGACCGACAGCTGGGCCGGAGCCCGGTGGGGTGGGGTTCTTTTTTTTCTTTTCTCTTTTGTTTGTTTTATTTCTTTTCTGTTTCTTTTAGTTGCTGTTTATTCTAGTGATAACCATATACCAAAGTGGCACCTAAATGGATGTCACCAATTATGCCACTGACACATTAATTTTTCTACCCAAAGTAAAATATTTTTGTAATTAATTATTATTTAAAAGTATTTAAATAATAGTTTTTGCTACGGTTTATTCACCTTAGAGTATTTAAGCATCTTATAAAAGTGTTGTTTCTCCACCATAATTACCTATGGGATATTTGGTTCACCCCAAACATTTTTAGTTTTAATATTTGAAAACTTTTATTGTTTGCTTGGTTTTGAATTTTTAATTTGAATCAGTTTCGAACTAACGCGAGATTAGCAACAGTAATCGAGGTGACGTGGCATCATTAGTAGAAAGTTACTGTAGCTTAATTATCCGGGCGTCACAGAATGCCTCCGACGGTGTACCGGGATATGCAATGAACCAAGAGTGGCATGCATGAAAGAATTAGGACCGGTGGCTTTGCCACAAATACTATGTCAACTACATGATCATGCTAAGCAAATATGACAATGATGAATGTGTCATGATGAACGGAATGATGGAAAGTTGCATGGCAATATATCTCGGAATGGCTATGGAAATGCCATAATAGGTAGGTATGGTGGCTGTTTTGAGGAAGTTATAAGGAGGTTTATGTGTGAAAGAGCGTATCATATCACGGGGTTTGGATGCACCGGCGAAGTTTGCACCAACTCTCAATGTGAGAAAGGGCAATGCACGGTACCGAAGAGGCTAGCAAGGATGGAATGGTGAGAGTGCGTATAATCCATGGACTCAACATTAGTCATAAAGAACTCACATACTTATTGCAAAAATCTACAAGTCATAAAAAACCTCGGTACTACGTGCATGCTCCTAGGGGGATAGATTGGTAGGAAAAGACCATCGCTCGTCCCTAACCGCCACTCATAAGGAGGACAATCAAATAACACCTCATGTTTCAAATTTGTTACATAACGTTTACCATACGTGTATGCTACGGGACTTGCAAACTTCAACACAAGTATTCCTCAAATTCACAACTACTCAACTAGCACGACTTTGATATTATTACCTCCATATCTCAAAACAATCATCAAGCATCAAACTTCTCTTAGTATTCAATACTCTATATGAAAGTTTTTACTATTCTTGGATGCCTAGCATATTAGGATTATTTAAGAAAATTACCATGCTATTTAAAACTCTCAAAATAATCTAAGTGAAGCATGAGAGTTCATCTATTTCTTCAAAATAAAACTACCATCATGCTCTAAAAGATATAAGTGAAGCACTAGAGCAAATGTCAAACTACTCCGAAAGATATAAGTGAAGATCAATGAGTAGTCGAATAATTATGCAACTATGTGAAGACTCTCTAACATTTAATAATTTCATATCTTGGTATTCTATTCAAACAGCAAGCAAAGCAAAATAAAATGACATTCTAAGAATGGCAAACATCATGTGAAGAAGCAAAAACTTAGGATCAACCGAAACTAACCGATAATTGTTGAAGAAGAAAGGTGGGATGCCAACCGGGGCATCTCCAAGCTTAGCTGCTTGATACTTCTTGAAATATTATCTTGGAGTGCCTTGGGCATCCCCAAGCTTGAGCTTTTGTGTCTCCTTAATTCCTCTCATATCAAGGTCTCCCTAAATCTCAAAAGCTTCATCCACACAAAAGTCAACAAGGACTCGTGAGATAAGTTAGTATAAACCATTGCCAAAACCTTATCATGCTCTACTGTAGCAAATCACTAAAATTATTATTCAACATTGCATACTAAATGCCTCTGCATATTTAATAGTCCTATCCTCAAATAGAATCATTAAAGAAGCAAACATATGCAAACAATGCAAACATAACAGCAATCTGCCTAAACAGGACAGTATGTAAAGAATGCAGCAACATCCATACTTACCTAGCTACAAAAATTATGAAAGAAAATTCCCACTGTAGTAAATTTATCAGATTTTACTATGCAAAAGGTTTCAACATTTTATCACATTCTGAATTTTCTAGGGAATTATTGCAACAGTGGTAAACTTTCTGTTTTCAAACAGCAACATGAAGACTTGTAACATAGGCATAGTAAAGACTATCAATGCCACTTTTATTGAAATAAAAGATGCAAAACATTGTTATAAATAAAATAAATCAAATACTAAATAAAATAAAATGATGCTCCAAGAAAAACACATATCATGTGGTGAATAAAAATATAGCTCCAAGTAAAGTTACCGATGAACGAAGACGAAAGAGGGGATGCCTTCCGGGGCATCCCTAAGCTTAGGCTCTTTCCTATCCTTGAATATTACCTTGGGGTGCCTTGTGCATCCCCAATATTAGGCTCTTGCCACTCCTTATTCCATAGTCCATCGAATCCTTACCCAAAACTTGAAAACTTCACAACACAAAACTTAACAGAAAACTCGTAAGCTCCGTTAGTATAAGAAAATAAATCACCACTTCAAGGTACTGTAATGAACTCATTATTTATTTGTATTGGTGTTAAACCTACTGTATTCCAACTTCTATATGGTTTATAAACTATTTTACTAGCCATAGATTCATCAAAATAAGTAAACAACACATGAAAAACAGAATCTATCAAAAACAGAACAGTCTGTAGTAATATGGATGAAATGTATACTTCTGTAACTAATAAAATTCTCAAATAAATTGCTGGACCTGAGGAATTTATCTATTAATCATCTTCAAAAAGAATTAACTGAATAACAATCTCCAAATAAAAATGGTAGAAATTCTTGTGAGCGCTAAAGTTTCTGTTTTTGACAGCATGATCAACAAGACTTTCCCCAAGTCTTCCCAAATGTTCTACTTGGCAGAAACACCAATTAAAAGCATAAAAACACATATAAAAAGAGGCTATATGAATTATTTACTACTAAACAGGAACAAAAAGTAAGGAACAAAAATAAAATTGGGTTGCCTCCCAACAAGTGCTATCGTTTAACGCCCTAGCTAGGCATGATGATTTCAATGATGCTCACATAAAAGATAAGAATTGAAATATAAAAAGAGCATCATGAAGAATATGACTAGCACATTTAAGTCTAACCCACTTCCTATGCATAGGGATTTTGTGAGCAAACAACTTATGAGAACAATAATCAACTAGCATAGGAGGGCAAAACAAGTATAACTTTGAAACTTTAAGCAAATAGAGAGGAAACTTGATATTATTGCAATTCCTACAAGAATATGTTCCTCCCTCATAATAATTTTCAGTAGCATCATGAATGAATTCAACAATATAACCAGCATCTAAATCATTCTTTTCATGATCTACAAGCATAGAATTTTTATTACTCTCCACATAAGCAAATTTCTTCTCATTCGGGATAGTGGGAGTATCATAAGAGACTTGAATACTATAAATTGTTTCCACATTAAAAGAGTAATGTTCAAAAAAGGGGTAACCAGAATCATTATAAGTTTTATAAATATAATCACTACTTTTTATAGCATAAGTATCATCATAATAATCATCATAAGTAGGAGGTATGCTATCATCATTATAAATTTGCATATCAAAACTTGGGAGACTAAAAATATCATCTTCATTAAGCGTAGCATCCCCAAGCTTGGGGTAAACATTAATTGCAGCAAATATATTCTCAAAAACATCATTTTCATCAAACATAGCATCCCCAAGCTTGGGCCTTTTCATATCATAAGCATAATCACTCTCATCATTAATAGTATAGATAACACCAATAGTATAGCAATTATCATATTCTTCCAAGCAAGTGCCAAAAAGATTTTCAAGATCATAAGAAGTATCATTATCTTCCACAGTTATATTTTCATGAGGCACAATAGTAATAGGGGCAGCATTATTTGGGAGAGACATCTTTTTACCTCTGTTCCTTTTTCTTTTCTTCTTCTTCACCACATCATGTGTGGGTTCAATCCTCTTTTTGGAGCTCCTTATTAATGAGATTGGTTGAATAGGAGGCTCCTCCTCGTTATATGATTCATCATAAGAAATAATAGGAGGATATCGGGAAGTCTCTTCCCTTTCATTAGTATTCTCTTCATCTTCTATTTGTTTTCTTTTCTTTATGTAATCGGCAATATAAGGATTTTCAATGCAATTCACCGCACAATACATATAAATTTCCTCTAGGTCAAAATGAAGAACTCTATCAAGGGAAAATTTTGGAATATCCTCAGTTATACATTTCATTTCTTCGTAGCCCATAAGCAAACTAAGTTCATTATAATGTGCAAGGGAAATCAAGTCATCACAATTTTTGGACACGATTAGATCATGAAATAATTTGCATCGGATAATTAAATGACCACGTTCATTACAAAGCTCACAAGTATGGCCAAGAAAATTTAAATTTTCAGCACAATCATCTAGCTCTTCTTGCAACAATTTAGTTTCTAAGTACTTATGCTTCTTGCAATATCTATCTTCTCTATTTGGTGTGTACTTACAAACCCAATGCACTCCACAAAAATTGACATGTTTATAGGAGACATTTTCATCATAACTAGTGCAATCATCATTAGTGTCATGGATATTCAAAGAATTCGTACTAACAACATTGCAATCATGCTCATCATTCAAATATTTAGTTCCAAACATTCTAATGCACTCTTCTTCTAGCACTTGAGCACAATTTTCCTTTCCATCATACTCACAAAAGATATTAAAAGATGAAGCGTATGAGGCAAACTTAATTCCATTTTTTATAGTTTTCTTTTATAAACTAAACTAGCGATAAAACAAGAAACTAAAAGACTCGATTGCAAGATCTAAAGATATACCTTCAAGCGCTAACCTCCCTGGCAACGGCGCCAGAAAAGAGCTTGATGTCTACTACACAACCTTCTTCTTGTAGACGTTGTTGGGCCTCCAAGTGCAGAGGTTTGTAGGACAGTAGCAAATTTCCCTCAAGTGGATGACCTAAGGTTTATCAATCCGTAGGAGGAGTAGGATGAAGATGGTCTCTCTCAAGCAACCCTGCAACCAAATAACAAAGAGTCTCTTGTGTCCCCAACACACCCAATACAATGGTAAATTGTATAGGTGCACTAGTTCGGCGAAGAGATGGTGATACAAGTGGTATATGGATGGTAGATATAGGTTTTTGTAATCTGAAAATATAAAAACAGCAAGGTAACTAATGATAAAAGTGAGCGTAAACGGTATTGCAATGCATGGAAATAAGTCCTAGGGTTCATACTTTCGCTAGTGCAAGTTCCCTCAACAATACTAACATAATTGGATCACATAACTATCCCTCAACATGCAACAAAGAGTCACTCCAAAGTCACTAATAGCGGAGAACGAACGAAGAGATTATGGTAGGGCACGAAACCACCTCAAAGTTATTCTTTCCAATCAATCCGTTGGGCTATTCCTATAAGTGTCACAAACAGCCCTAGAGTTCGTACTAGAATAACACCTTAAGACACAAATCAACCAAAACCCTAATGTCACCTAGATACTCCAATGTCACCTCAAGTATTCATGGGTATGATTATACGATACGCATCACACAATCTCAGATTCATCTATTCAACCAACACAAAGGACCTCAAAGAGTGCCCCAAAGTTCTACCGGAGAATCACGACGAAAACATGTGCCAACCCCTATGCATAGGTTCATGGGCGGATCCCGCAAGTTGATCATCAAAACATACATCAAGTGAATCACGCGGTATCCCATTGTCACCACAGATACGCATGGCAAGACATACATCAAGTGTTCTCAAATCTTTAAAGACTCAATCCAATAAGATAACTTCAAAGGGGAAACTCAATTCTTTACAAGAGAGTAGAGGGGGAGAAAACATCATAGGATCCAAATATAATAGCAAAGCTCGCGATACATCAAGATCGTATCATCTCAAGAACACGAGAGAGAGATATCAAACACATAGCTACTGGTACATACCCTCAACCCCGAGGGAGAACTACTCCCTCCTCGTCATGGAGAGCACCGGGATGATGAAGATGGCCACCGGAGAGGGATTGCCCCCTCCGACACGGTGCCAGAACAGGTCTAGATTGGTTTTCGGTGGCTACGGAGGCTTCTCGTGGCGGAACTCCCGACCAATTGTGCTCACCGGTGTTTTTAGGGTATATGGAGATATATAGGCGGAAGAAGTACATCAGGGGGGCCACGAGGGGCTCACGAGGGTGGAGGGCGCGCCCCCTGCCTCGTGACCTCCTCGCAGATCCCCCGACGTGCACTCCTTCTGGGCTTCTTTCCTTCCAAAAATGAGTTCCGTGAAGTTTCAGGTTAATTGGACTCCATTTGATTTTCCTTTTCTTCAAAACCCTAAAACAGGGTAAAAACAGAAACTGGTACTGGGCTCTGGGTTAATAGGTTAGTCCCAAAAATGATATAAAAGTGTATAATATAGCCCATAAACATCCAAAACAGTAGATGATATAGCATGGAGCAATCAAAAATTATAGATACGTTGGAGACGTATCAGCATCCCCAAGCTTAATTCCTGCTCGTCCTTGAGTAGGTAAATGATAAAAGAAAGAATTTTTGATGTGGAATGCTAGTTGGCATAATTTCAATGTGATTCTTCTTAATTGTGGTATGAATATTCAGATCCGAAAGATTCAAGACAAAAGTTCATATTGACATAAAAATGATAATACTTCAAGCATACTAACTAAGCAATTATGTCTTCTCAAAATAACATGGCCAAAGAAAGTTCATCCCTACAAAATCATATAGTTTAGTCATGTTTCATTTTCGTCACACAAGAATGCTCTCATCATGCACAACCCCGATGACAAGCCAAGCAATTGTTGCATACTTTATTAATCTCAAACCTATAAACTTTCATGCAATATATGGGCGCGAGCCATGGACATAGCACTATGGGTGGAATAGAATATAATGAGGGGGTTATGTGGAGAAGACAAAAAAGGAGAAAGTCTCACATCAACGAGGCTGATCAATGGGCTACGGATATGCCCACAGATTGATGTTAATGCAAGGAGTAGGGATTGCCATGCAACGGATGCACTAGAGCTATAAATGTATGAAAGCTCAACAAAAGAAACTAGTGGGTGTGCATCCAACTTGCTTGCTCACGAAGACCTAGGGCACCTAAGGAGGCCCATTGTTGGAATATACAAGCCATGTTCTATAATGAAAAGTTCCCACTAGTATATGAAAGTGATAATATGAGAGACTCTCTACTATGAAGATCATGGTGCTACTTTGAAACACAAGTGTGGTAAAAGGATAGTAACATTGGCCTTTTCTTTTTTTATGGCCTTCCTTTTTTTGGGCCTTCTTTTTTTATGGCCTTTCTTTTTTTATTCCTCACTTGAGACAATGCTCTAATAATGATGATCATCACACTTTTATTTATTTACAACTCAATGATTACAACTCGATACTAGAACAAAGATGACTCTATATGAATGCCTCCGGCGGTGTACCGGGATATGCAATGAACCAAGAGTGACATGTATGAAAGAATTATGAACGGTGGCTTTGCCACAAATACTATGTCAACTACATGATCATGCTAAGCAATATGACAATGATGAATGTGTCATGATGAACGGAATGATGGAAAGTTGCATGGAAATATATCTCGGAATGGCTATGGAAATGCCATAATAGGTAGGTATGGTGGCTGTTTTGAGGAAGTTATAAGGAGGTTTATGTGTGAAAGAGCGTATCATATCACGGGGTTTGGATGCACCAGCGAAGTTTGCTCCAACTCTCAATGTGAGAAAGGGCAATGCACGGTACCGAAGAGGCTAGCAAGGATGGAAGGGTGAGAGTGCGTATAATCCATGGACTCAACATTAGTCATAAAGAACTCACATACTTATTGCAAAAATCTACAAGTCATAAAAAACCTCGGTACTACGTGCATGCTCCTAGGGGGATAGATTGGTAGGAAAAGACCATCGCTCGTCCCTGACCGCCACTCATAAGGAGGACAATCAAATAACATCTCATGTTTCAAATTTGTTACATAATGTTTACCATACGTGTATGCTATGGGACTTGCAAACTTCAACACAAGTATTCCTCAAATTCACAACTACTCAACTAGCACGACTTTGATATTATTACCTCCATATGTCAAAACAATCATCAAGCATCAAACTTCTCTTAGTATTCAATACTCTATATGAAAGTTTTTACTATTCTTGGATGCCTAGCATATTAGGATTATTTAAGCAAATTACCATGCTATTTAAAACTCTCAAAATAATCTAAGTGAAGCATGAGAGTTCATCTATTTCTTCAAAATAAAACTACCATCATGCTCTAAAATATATAAGTGAAGCACTAGAGCAAATGTCAAACTACTCCGAAAGATATAAGTGAAGATCAATGAGTAGTCGAATAATTATGCAACTATGTGAAGACTCTCTAACATTTAATAATTTCAGATCTTGGTATTCTATTCAAACAGCAAGCAAAGCAAAATAAAAATGACATTCTAAGAATGGCAAACATCATGTGAAGAAGCAAAAGCTTAGGATCAACCGAAACTAATCGATAATTGTTGAAGAAGAAAGGTGGGATGCCAACCGGGGCATCCCCAAGCTTAGGTGCTTGAGACTTCTTGAAATATTATCTTGGGGTGGCTTGGGCATCCCCAAGCTTGAGCTTTTGTGTCTCCTTAATTACTCTCATATCAAGGTCTCCCTAAATCTCAAAAGCTTCATCCACACAAAAACTCAACAAGGACTCGTGAGATAAGTTAGTATAAACCATTGCCAAAACCTTATCATACTCTACTGTAGCAAATCACTAAAATTATTTTTCAACATTGCATACTAAATGCCTCTGCATATTTAATAGTCCTATCCTCAAATAGAATCATTAAAGAAGCAAACATATGCAAACAATGCAAACATAACAGCAATCTGCCTAAACAGGACAGTCTGTAAAGAATGCAGCAACATCCATACTTACCAAGCTCCAAAAATTATGAAAGAAAATTCCCACTGTAGTAAATTTATCAGATCTTAATATGCAAAAGGTTTCAACATTTTATCACATTCTGACTTTTCTAGGGAATTATTGCAACAGTGGTAAACTTTCTGTTTTCAAACAGCAACATGAAGACTTGTAACATAGGCATAGTAAAGACTATCAATGCCACTTTTATTGAAATAAAAGATGCAAAACATTGTTCTAAATAACATAAAGAAAATCCTAAATAAAATAAAATTATGCTCCAAGCAAAACACATATCATGTGGCGAATAAAAATATAGCTTCAAGTAAAGTTACCGATGAACGAAGACGAAAGAGGGGATGCCTTCCGGGGCATCTCCAAGCTTAGGCTCTTGCCTATCCTTGAATATTACCTTGGTGTGCCTTGGGAATCCCAAAGCTTAGGCTCTTTCCACTCCTTATTCGATAGTCCATTGAATCCTTACCCAAAACTTGAAAACTTCTCAACACAAAACTTAACAGAAAACTCATAAGCTCCGTTAGTATAAGAAAATAAATAACCACTTCAAGGTACTGTAATGAACTCATTATTTATTTGTATTTGTGTTAAATCTACTGTATTCCAACTTCTATATGGTTTATAAACTATTTTACTAGCCATAGATTCATCAAAATAAGTAAACAACACATGAAAAACAGAATCTGTCAAAAACAGAGCAGTCTGTAGTAATCTGAGTCAAACGTATACTTATGGAACTCATAAAATTCTCAAATAAATTGATGGACCTGAGGAATTTATCTATTAATAATATGCAAAACGAATTAACTAAATAGCACTCTCCAAATAAAAATGGCAGCAATTCTCGTGAGCGCTAAAGTTTCTGTTTTTGACAGCATGATCAACAAGACTTTCCCCAAGTCTTCCCAAAGGTTCTACTTGGCACAAACACCAATTAAAAGCATAAAAACACATCTAAACAGAGGCTATATGAATTATTTATTACTAAACAGGAACAAAAATAAAATTGGGTTGCCTCCCAACAAGCGCTATCGTTTAACGCCCTAGCTAGGCATGATGATTTCAATGATGCTCACATAAAAGATAAGAATTGAAATATAAAGAGAGCATCATGAAGAATATGATTAGCACATTTAAGTCTAACCCACTTCCTATGCATAGGGATTTTGTGAGCAAACAACTTATGAGAACAATAATCAACTAGCATAGAATGGCAAAACAAGCATAACTTTGAAACTTTAAGCACATAGAGAGGAAAATTGATATTATTGCAATTCCTACAAGAATGTGTTCCTCCCTCATAATAATTTTCAGTAGAATTATGAATGAATTCAACAATATAACCAGCATCTAAAGCATTCTTTTCATGATCTACAAGCATATAATTTTTATTACTCTCTGCTACGTCTTGAGCTTGCGTTGGTTTTCCCCCGAAGAGGAAGGGATGATGCAGCAGAGTAGCGTAAGTATTCCCCTCAATTTTTGAGAACCAAGGTATCAATCCAGTAGGAGGCCACGCTCAACTCCCTCTTACCTGCACAAAACAATAGCTACTCGCAACCAACGCGATTAGGGGTTGTCAATCCCTTCACGGTCACTTATGAGAGTGAGATCTGATAGATATAATATTTTTGGTATTTTTGATATAAAGATGCAAAGTAAAAAGTAAAAGCAAAGTAAAAAAGCAAAGCAAGATTAAACTGATGGAGATTGATATGATGAGAATAGACCCGGGGACCATAGGTTTCACTAGTGGCTTCTCTCAAGAGCATAAGTATTCTACGGTGGGTGAACAAATTACTTTTGAGCAATTGACAGAATTGAGCATAGTTATGTGAATATTAAGGCATGATCATGTATATAGGCATCACGTCCGTGACAAGTAGACTGAAACGATTCTGCATCTACTACTATTACTCCACTCATCGACCGCTATCCAGCATGCATCTAGAGTATTAAGTTAAAAACAAAGTAACGCCTTAAGCAAGATGACATGATGTAGAGAGATAAATTCATGCAATATGAAATAAACCCCATCTTGTTATACTCAATGGCAACGATACAATACGTGCCTTGCTGCCCCTTCTTTCACTGGGTAAGAACGCCGCAAGATTGAACCCAAAGCTAAGCACTTCTCCCATGGCAAGAACTACCAATCTAGTTGGCCAAACCAAACGGATAATTCGAAGAGACTTGCAAAGATAACCAATCATACATAAAAGAATTCAGAGAAGATTCAAATATTATTTATAGATAGACTTGATCATAAACCCACAATTCATCGATCTCAACAAACACACCGCAAAAAGAAGATTACATTGAATAGATCTCCACAAGAGAGGGGGAGAACTTTGTATTGAGATTCAAAGAGAGAGAAGAAGTCATCTAGCTACTAACTATGGACCCGAAGGTCCGAGGTAAACTACTCACACTTCATCGGAGGGGCTAGCATGACGTAGAAGCCCTCCGTGATGACGGCCCTCTTCCGGCGGAGCTCTGGAACAGGCCCCAAGATGGGATCTCGTGGATACAGAAAGTTGCGGTGGTGGAATTAGGTTTTTGGCTCTTGTTCTGATCGTTTGGGGGTACGTAGGTATATATAGGAGGAAGGAGTACGTCGGTGGAGCACCGAGGGGCCCACGAGGCAGGGGGCGCGCCCTAGGGTGGGGGGCGCCCCCCACCCTCGTGACCTCCTATTTTGTTCCTTGGAGCAAGGTCCAAGTCTCCTGGATCACGTTCGGTGAGAAAGTCACGTTCCCAAAGGTTTTATTCCATTTGGACTCCGCTTGATATTATGTTTCTCCGAAACACTGAAATAGGAAAAAAAACAGCAATTTTGGGTTGCGCCTCCGGTTAATAGGTTAGCCCCAAAAATAATATCAAAGTGGAAAATAAAGCCCAATATAGTCCAAAACAGTAGATAATATAGCATGGAGCAATCAAAAATTATAGATACGTTGGAGACGTATCAGGTATCCCCAAGCTTAATTCCTGCTCGCCCTCGAGTAGGTAAATGATAAAAATAGAATTTTTGATGCGGAGTGCTACTTGGCATAATTTCAATGCAAATCCTCTTAATTGTGGTATGAATATTCAGATTAGAAAGATTCAAGACAAAAGTTTATATTGACATAAAAATAATAATACTTCAAGCATACTAACAAAGCAATTATGTCTTCTCAAAATAACATGGCCAAAGAAAGTTATCCCTACAAAATCATATAGTCTGGCTATGCTCCCTCTTCACCACACAAAGTATTTAAATCATGCACAACCCCGATGACAAGCCAAGCAATTGTTTCATACTCTAACTTTTTCAAAACTTTTTCAATCTTCACGCAATACATGAGCGTGAGCCATGGATATAGCACTATAGGTGGAATAGAATGGTGGTTGTGGAAAAGACAAAAAGGAGGGGAAGATAGTCTCACATCAACTAGGCGTATCAACGGGCTATGGAGATGCCCATCAATAGATATCAATGTGAGTGAGTAGGGATTGCCATGCAACGGATGCACTAGAGCTATAAATGTATGAAAGCTCAACAAAACAAACTAGTGGGTGTGCATCCAACTTGCTTGCTCATGAAGACCTAGGACACTTGAGGAGACCCATCATTGGAATATACAAGCCAAGTTCTATAATGTAAAATTCCCACTAGTATATGAAAGTGACACCATATGAGACTCTCTATATGAAGAACATGGTGCTACTTTGAAGCACAATATATGAGACTCGCTATATCATCGTGCTACTTTGAAGCACAAGTGTGGAAAAAAGGATAGTAGCATTGCCCCTTTTTATTTTTTTTATTTTTTTGGGCCTTCTTTTTTTCTTTGGCCTTTCTCTTTTTTGGGGGAACAATGCTCTATTGAATGATGATCATCACACTTTTATTTATTTACAACTCAATGATTACAACTCTATTCTAAAACAAAGTATGACTCTATATGGATGCCTCCGGCGGTGTACCGGGATATGCAATGAATCAAGAGTGACAAGTATGAAAAAATTATGAATGGTGGCTTTGCCACAAATACTGTGTCAACTACATGATCATGCTAAGCAATATGACAATGATGAATGTTTCATGATGAACTAGATGGTGGAAAGTTGCATGGCAAGATATCTCAAAATGGGTATGGAAATTCCATAATAGGTAGGTATGGTGGCTGTTTTGAGGAAGGTATATGGTAGGTGTATGATACCGGCGAAAGGTGTGCGGTATTAGAGAGGCTAGCAAGGGTGGAAGGGTGAGAGTGCGTATAATACATGGACTCAACATTAGTCATAAAGAACTCATATACTTATTGCAAAAATCTAGAAGTTATCAAAGCAAAGTATTACACGCATGCTCCTAGGGGGATAGATTGGTAGGAAAAGACCATCGCTCATCCCCGACCGCCACTCATAAGGAAGACAATCAATAAATAAATCATGCTCCGACTTCATCACATAACGGTTCACCATACGTGCATGCTACGGGAATCACAAAATTTAACACAAGTATTCTTTAAATTCAGAACTACTCAACTAGCATGACTTTAATATAATCACCTCCATATCTCAAAACAATTATCATGCTTCAATCTTTTCTTAGTATTCAACACACTCAAAAGAAAGTTTCACAAATCTTGAATACCAAGCATATTATTATTAAGCAAATTACCATGCTATTCAGAGACTCTCAAAATAATTTAAGTGAAGCATGAGAGATTAATAGTTTCTTTAAACAAATTCACCATCGTGCTCTAAAAGATCTAAGTGAAGCACATAGAGCAAAATTATAACGCTCAAAAAGATATAAGTGAAGCACATAGAGCAAAATTATCTAGCTCAAAAGATATAAGTGAAGCACATAGAGCAAAACTAATTAGCTTAAAAGATATAAGTGAAGCACATAGAGCAAAACTACATAGCTCAAAAGATATAAGTGAAGCACATAGAGCAAAACTACTTATCTCAAAATATATAAGTGAAGCACATAGAGTATTCTATCAAATTTTAATTCATGTATGGCTCTCTCAAAAGGTGTGTACAGCAAGGATGATTGTGGCATACTAAGACACAAAGAGACAAATAATACAAGACGCTCCAAGCAAAACACATATCATGTTGGTGAATAAAAATATAGCTCCAAGTAAATTACCGATGGAAATGGACGAAAGAGGGGATGCCTTCCGGGGCATCCCGAAGCTTTGACTTTTGGGTGTCCTTGGATTATCTTGGGGGTGCCATGGGCATCCCCAAGCTTAGGCTCTTTCCACTCCTTGTTCCATGATCCATCAAAAGAATTCACCCAAAACTTGAAAACTTCACAACACAAAACTCAAAATAGAAAACTCATGAGCTCCGTTAGCGAAAGAAAACAAAATACCACTTCAAGGTACTGTAATGAACTCATTCTTTATTTATATTGGTGTTAAACCTACTGTATTCCAACTTATCTATGGATTATAAACTATTTTACTAGCCATAGATTCATCAAAATAAGCAAACAACACACGAAAAACAGAATCTGTCAAAAACAGAACAGTCTGTAGTAATCTATAGCTAGCGCAAGATCTGGAACCCCAAAAATTCTAAAATAAATTGCTGGACGTGAGGAGTTTATATATTAATCATCTGCAAAAAGAATTAACTAAATATCACTCTCCAAATAAAGATGAAAGCAGTTCTCGTGAGCACTAAAGTTTCTGTTTTTTACAGCAAGTTCAACAAGACTTTCCCCAAGTCTTCCCAACGGTTCTACTTGGCACAAACACTAATTAAACACAAAAAACACAACCAAAACATAGTCTAGATAATTTATTTATTACTAAACAGGATCAGAAATCAAGGAATAAAAATAAAATTGGGTTGCCTCCCAACAAGCGCTATCGTTTAACGCCCCTAGCTAGGCATAAAAGCGAGGATAGATCTAGGTATTGCCATCTTTGGTAGGCAATCCATAAGTGGATCTCATGATAGTTTCATATGGTAATTTTATTTTCTTTCTTGGAAAGTGTTCCATGCCCTTTTTTAATGGAAATTGAAATCTAATATTCCCTTCCTTCATATCAATAATCGCACCAACCGTTCTAAGGAAAGGTCTACCAAGAATAATAGGGCAAGAAGGATTGCAATCTATATCAAGAACAATGAAATCTACGGGCACATAATTCCTATTTGCAACAATAAGAACATCATTAATCTTCCCCATAGGTTTCTTAATAGTGGAATCCGCAAGATGCAAGTTTAGAGAGCAATCATCAAAATGACGGAAATCTAGCAAATCACACAAAGTCTTGGGAATAGTAGAGACACTAGCACCCAAATCACACAAAGCATAAAACTCATGATCTTTAATTTTAATTTTAATAGTTGGTTCCCACTCATCATAGAGTTTTATAGGGATAGAAACTTTCAACTCAAGTTTTTCTTCATAAGATTGCATCAAGGCATCAACAATATGTTCGGTGAAGGCTTTATTTTGACTATAAGCATGTGGAGAATTTAGCACGGATTGCAACAAGGAAATACAATCAATTAAAGAGCAACTTTCATAATCAAATTCCTTGAAATCCAATATAGTGGGTTTAGCAACATCTAGATTTTTATTTCTTTCAATCCCACTTTCATCAATTTCATCATTAAGATCTAAATACTCCGAATTTTTAGAACGCCTTCTAGGTAAAGGATATTCAGTTTCATCAAGATTCATATTGCAAAACAAAGATTTAATAGGGGACACATCAATAACTTTTAGATCTTAATCTTGATTTTCATAGGAATTGGAAGAACACGATTTAATAAAGGCATCTTTGGAAGCACACATCCTAGCGGTTCTTTCTTTGCACTCATCAATGGAAATTCTCGTGGCTTTGAGAGACTCATAGATATCATGCTTAGGAGGAATAGATCTAAGCTTTAAAGAATCAATTTCAAGAGAAATTCTATCAACGTTCCTAGCCAGATCATCAACTTTAAGCAATTTCTCCTCAAGCAAAGCATTAAAATTCTTTTGTGAATTCATAAATTCTTTAACACTATTCTCAAATTCAGAGGGCATCTTATTATAATTTCCATTAGAGTTGTTGTAGGAATTCCCATAATTATTAGAAAGATTACTAGGATATGGCCTAGGATTAAAATTCCCTCTATAAGCGTTGTTACCAAAATTATTCCTACCAACAAAATTCACATCCATAGATTCATTTTTATTCTCAATCAAAGTAGACAAAGGCATATCATTAGGATCAGAAGAAACACTCTTAGTAGCAAATAATTTCATAAGTTCATCCATCTTTCCACTCAACACATTTATTTCTTCTATCGCATGCACTTTTTTATTAGAAAATCTTTCAGTAAGCCATTGAGAATAATTAACCATAATATTATCTAGGAGTTTAGTAGCATCTCCTAAAGTGATTTCCATAAAAGTGCCTCCCGCGGCCGAATCTAAAAGATTTCTAGAAGCAAAATTCAATCCAGCATAATTTTTTTGTATAATCATCCACAAATTCAAACCATGAGTAGGGCAATTACGTATCATTAATTTCATTCTCTCCCAAGCTTGTGCAACATGTTCATGATCAAGTTGCTTAAAATTCATAATATCGTTTCTAAGAGAGATGATCTTAGCGGTAGGAAAATACTTAGAGATAAAAGCATCTTTGCACTTGTTCCAAGAATCAATACTATTTTTAGGCAAAGACGAAAACCAAGCTTTAGCACGATCTCTAAGAGAAAAAGGAAATAGCTTCAATTTAACGACATCATTATTGACATCTTTTTTCTTTTGCATATCACATAAATAAACGAAGCTATTCAAATGAGTAGCGGCATCTTCACTAGGAAGGCGAGCGAATTGATCTTTCATAACAAGATTCAACAAAGAAGTATTAATTTCACAAGATTCAGCATCGGTAAGAGGAGCAATCGGAGTGCTAAGGAAATCATTATTATTGGTATTGGTGAAGTCACACAATTTAGTATTATCTTGAGCCATCGCGACAAACAAGCAATCTAACACACGATCAAACAAAAAGGCAAGCGGGCAAAAAGAGGCAAATAGAGAGGAGAGGGCGAATAAAACGACAAGGGTGAAGTGGGGGAGAGGAAAACGAGAGGCAAATGGCAAATAATGTAATGTGAGAGATAGGGATTGTGATGGGTACTTGGTATGTTGACTTTTTGCATAGACTCCCTGGCAACGGCACCAGAAATCCTTCTTGCTACGTCTTGAGCTTGCGTTGGTTTTCCCCGAAGAGGAAGGGATGATGCAGCAGAGTAGCGTAAGTATTCCCCTCAGTTTTTGAGAACCGAGGTATCAATCCAGTAGGAGGCCACGCTCAAGTCCCCCGTACCTACACAAAATGATAGCTACTCGCAACCAACACGATTAGGGGTTGTCAATCCCTTCACGGTCACTTACGAGAGTGAGATCTGATAGATATAATATTTTTGGTATTTTTGATATAAAGATGCAAAGTAAAAAGTAAAAGCAAAGTAAAAAACCAAAGCAAGATTAAAGTGATGGAGATTGATATGATGAGAATAGACCCGGGGGCCATAGGTTTCACTAGTGGCTTCCCTCAAGAGCATAAGTATTCTACGGTGGGTGAACAAATTACTGTTGAGCAATTGACAGAATTGAGCATAGTTATGAGAATATCTAGGCATGATCATGTATATAGGCATCACGTCCATGACAAGTAGACCGAAACGATTCTGCATCTACTACTATTACTCCACTCATCGATCGCTATCCAGCATGCATCTAGAGTATTAAGTTAAAAACAGAGTAATGCCTTAAGCAAGATGACATGATGTAGAGAGATAAATTCATGCAATATGAAATAAGCCCCATCTTGTTATCCTCGATGGCAACGATACAATACGTGCCTTGCTGCCCCTTCTGCCACTGGGTAAGGACACCGCAAGATCGAACCCAAAGCTAAGCACTTCTCCCATGGCAAGAACTACCAATCTAGTTGGCCAAACCAAATGTATAATTCAAAGAGACTTGCAAAGATAACCAATCATACATAAAAGAATTCAGAGAAGATTCAAATATTATTCATAGATAGACTTGACCATAAACCCACAATTCATCGATCTCAACAAACACACCGCAAAAAGAAGATTACATTGAATAGATCTCCACAAGAGAGGGGGAGAACTTTGTATTGAGATTCAAAGAGAGAGAAGAAGCCATCTAGCTACTAACTATGGACCCGAAGGTCTGAGGTAAACTACTCACACTTCATAGGAGGGGCTAGGATGATGTAGAAGCCCTCCGTGATGACGGCCCTCTTCCGGCGGAGCTCTGGAACAGGCCCCAAGATGGGATCTCGTGGATACAGAAAGTTGTGGTGGTGGAATTAGGTTTTTGGCTCCTGTTCTGATCGTTTGGGGGTACGTAGGTATATATAGGAGGAAGGAGTACGTCGGTGGAGCACCGAGGGGCCCACGAGGCAGAGGGCGCGCCCTAGGGTGGGGGCCCCCCCCCCCCCTCGTGACCTCCTCTTTTGTTCCTTGGAGCAGGGTCCAAGTCTCCTGGATCACGTTCGGTGAGAAAATCACGTTCCCGAAGGTTTTATTCTGTTTGGACTCCGTTTGATATTATGTTTCTCCGAAACACTGAAATAGGCAAAAAAAACAGCAATTCTGGGCTGGGCCTCCGGTTAATAGGTTAGTCCTAAAAATAATATAAAAGTGGAAAATAAAGCCCAATATAGTCCAAAACAGTAGATAATATAGCATGGAGCAATCAAAAATTATAGATACATTGGAGACGTATCACTCTCCACATAAGCAAATTTCTTCTCATTCGGGATAGTGGGAGTATCATAAGAGACTTGAATACTATAAATTGTTTCCACATTAAAAGAGTAATGTTCAGAAAAAGGGTAACCATAATCATGACAAGTTTTATAAATATAATCACTACTTTTCATAGCATAAGTATCATCACAATAATCATCATAAGTAGGAGGCATGCTATCATCATTATAAATCTGCATATCAAAACATGGGAGACTAAAAATATCATCTTCATTAAGCGTAGCATCCCCAAGCTTGGGGAAAACATTAATTGCAGCAAATATATTCTCAAAAACACCATCTTCATCAAACATAGCATCCCCAAGCTTGGGCCTTTTCATATCATAAGCATAATCACTCTCATCATTAATAGTATAGATAGCACCAATAGTATAGCAATCATCATATTCTTCCAAGCAAGTGCCAAAAAGATTTTCAAGATCATAAGAAGTATCATTATCTTCCACAATTATATTTTCATGAGGGACAATAGTAATAGGGGCAGCATTATTTGGGAGAGACATCTTTTTACCTCTCTTCCTTTTTCTTTTCTTCTTCTTCACCACATCATGAGTGGGTTAAATCCTCTTTTTGGAGCTCCTTATTAATGAGATTGGTTGAATAGGAGGATCCTCCTCGTTACCTGATTCATCATAAGAAATAATAGGAGGATATTGGGAAGTCTCTTCCCTTTCATTAGTATTCTCTTCATCTTCTATTTGTTTTCTTTTCTTTATGTAATTGGCAATATAAGGATTTTCAATGCAATTCACCGCACAATACATATAAATTTCCTCTAGGTCAAAATGAAGAACTCTATCAAGGGAAAATTTTGGAATATCCTCAGTTATATGTTTCATTTCTTCGTAGCCCATAAGCAAACTAAGTTCATTATAATGTGCAAGGGAAATCAAGTCATCACAATTTTTGGACACGATTAGATCATGAAACAATTTGCATCGGATAATTAAATGACCACGTTCATTACAAAGCTCACAAGTATGGCCAAGAAAATTTAAATTTTCAGCACAATCATCTAGCTCTTCTTGCAACAATTTAGTTTCTAAGTACTTATGCTTCTTGCAATATCTATCTTCTCTATTTGGTTGTACTTACAAACCCAATGCACTCCACAAAAATTGACATGTTTATAGGAGACATTTTCATCATAACTAGTGCAATCATCATTAGTGTCATGGATATTCAAAGAATTCGTACTAACAACATTGCAATCATGCTCATCATTCAAATATTTAGTTCCAAACATTCTAATGCATTCTTCTTCTAGCACTTGAGCACAATTTTCCTTTCCATCATACTCACGAAAGATATTAAAAAGATGAAGCATATGAGGCAAACTTAATTCCATTTTTTATAGTTTTCTTTTATAAACTAAACTAGTGATAAAACAAGAAACTAAAAGACTCGATTGCAAGATCTAAAGATATACCTTCAAGCGCTAACCTCCCAGGCAATGGCGCCAGAAAAGAGCTTGATGTCTACTACACAACCTTCTTCTTGTAGACGTTGTTGGGCCTCCAAGTGCAGAGGTTTGTAGGACAGTAGCAAATTTCCCTCAAGTGGATGACCTAAGGTTTATCAATCTGTAGGAGGCGTAGGATGAAGATGGTCTCTCTCAAGCAACCCTGCAACAAAATAACAAAGAGTCTCTTGTGTCCCCAACACACCCAATACAATGGTAAATTGTATAGGTGCACTAGTTTGGCGAAGAGATGGTGATACAAGTGGTATATGGATGGTAGATATAGGTTTTTGTAATCTGAAAATATAAAAATAGCAAGGTAACTAATGATAAAAGTGAGCGTAAACGGTATTGCAATGCGTGGAAATAAGGCCTTGGGTTCATACTTTCGCTAGTGCAAGTTCCCTCAACAATACTAACATAATTGGATCACATAACTATCCCTCAACATGCAACAAAGAGTCAATCCAATGTCACTAATAACGAAGAACGAACAAAGAGATTATGATAGGGCACGAAACCACCTCAAAGTTATTCTTTCCAATCAATCCATTGGGCTATTCCTATAAGTGTCACAAACAGCCCTAGAGTTCGTACTAGAATAACACCTTAAGACACAAATCAATCAAAACCCTAATGTCACCTAGATACTCCAATGTCACCTCAAGTATTCGTGGGTATGATTATACGATATGCATCACACAATCTCAGATTCATCTACTCAACCAACACAAAGGACCTCAAAGAGTGCCCCAAAGTTCTACCGGAGAATCACGATGAAAATGTGTGCCAACCCCTATGCATAGGTTCATGGGCGGAACTCGCAAGTTGATCACCAAAACATACATCAAGTGAATCACGCGGTATCCCATTGTCACCACAGATACGCACGGCAAGACATACATCAAGTGTTCTCAAATCTTTAAAGACTCAATCCGATAAGATAACTTCAAAGGGGAAACTCAATTCATTACAAGAAAGTAGAGGGGGGAGAAAACATCATAGGATCCAAATATAATAGCAAAGCTCGCGATACATCAAGACTGTATCATCTCAAGAACATGAGAGAGAGAGAGATCAAACACATAGCTACTGGTACATACCCTCAGCCCCGAGGGAGAACTACTCCCTCCTCGTCATGGAGAGCACTGGGATGATGAAGATGTCCACCGGAGAGGGATTGCCCCCTCCGGCAGGGTGCCGGAACGGGTCTAGATTGGTTTTCGGTGGCTACGGAGGCTTCTGGCGGCGGAACTCCCGATCTATTGTGCTCACCAGTGTTTTACGGTATATGGAGATATATAGGCGGAAGAAGTACGTCAGGGGGGCCACGAGGGGCTCACGAGAGTGGAGGGCGCGCCCAGGGGGGTGGGCGTGCCCCCCTGCCTCATGACCTCCTCGCAGATCCCCCGACGTGCACTCCAAGTCTTCTAGGCTTCTTTCCTTCCAAAAATGAGTTTCATGAAGTTTCAGGTCAATTGGACTCCGTTTGATTTTCCTTTTCTTCGAAATCCTAAAATAGGGTATAAATAGAAACTGGCACTGGGCTCTGGGTTAATAGGTTAGTCCCAAAAATGAAATAAAGGTGTATAATATAGCCCATAAACATCCAAAACAGTAGATAATATAGCATGGAGCAATCAAAAATTATAGATACATTGGAGACGTATCAGGATTCCCAAGGCACCCCAAGGTAATATTCAAGGACAACCAAGAGCCTAAGCTTGGGGATGCCCTCGAAGGCATCCTCTCTTTCGTCTTCGTTCATCGGTAACTTTACTTGGAGCTATATTTTTATTCACCACATGATATGTGTTTTGCTTGGAGCGTCAATTTATTTTGTTAGGACTTTCTTGCTGTTATTTAGAACAATGTTTTGCATCTTTTATTTCAATAAAAGTGGCATTGATAGCCCTTACTACGCCTATTTTACAAGTCTTCATGTTGCTGTTTGAAAACAGAAAGTTTACTGCTGTTGCAATAATTCCCTGGAAAAGTCAGAATGTGATAAAATGTTGAAACCTTTTGCATATTAAGCTCTGATAAATTTACTACCGTGTAAATTTTCTTTCGTAATTTTTGGAGTTAGGGAAGTATGGATTTTTCTGCCCTCTTTACAGACTGTCCTGTTTAGGCAGATTGCTGTTATGTTTGCATTGTTTGTGTATGTTTGCTTCTTTAATGATTCTATTTGAGGATAGGACTATTAAATATGCAGAGGCATTTAGTATGCAATGTTGAATAATAATTTAGTGATTTTCTATAGTTGAGTATGATAAGGTTTTTGCAATGGTTTATACTAACTTATCTCACGAGTCCTTGTTGAGTTTTGTGTGGATGAAGCTTTTGAGATTTAGGAAGACCGTGATACGAGAGGAATTAAGGAGACACAAAAGCTCAAGCTTGGGGATTCCCAAGGCATCCCAAGATAATATTTCAAGAAGTCTCAAGCGTCTAAGCTTGGGGATGCCCTGGTTGGCATCCCACCTTTCTTCTTCAACAACTATCAGTTAGTTTTGGTTGATCCTAAGTTTTTGCTTCTTCACATGATGTTTGCCATTCTTAGAGTGTCATTTTATTTTGCTTTGCTTGCTGTTTGAATAAAATACCGAGATCTTAAATTATTAAATGTTAGAGAGTCTTCACATAGTTGCATAATTATTCGACTACTCATTGATCTTCACTTATATCTTTCGAAGTAGTTTGTCATTTGATCTAGTGCTACACTTATATCCTTTTAGAGCACGGTGGTGGTTTTATTTTGAAGAAATAGATGAACTCTTGTGCTTCACTTATATTATTTTCAGAGTCTTTAGAACAGCATGGTAGTTTGCTTTGGTTATGAAACTAGTCCTAATATGATGGGCATCCGAGATGGGTATAATAAAAACTTTCATATAAAGTGCATTGAATACTATGAGAAGTTTGATACTTGATGATTTTTGAGATATGAAGATGGTGATATTAGAGTCATGCTAGTGAGTAGTTGTGAATTTGGGAGATACTTGTGTTAAAGTTTGTGATTCCCGTAGCATGCACGTATGGTGAACCGTTATGTGATGAAGTCGGAGCATGATTTATTTATTGATTGTCTTCATTATGAGTGGCGGTCGGGGACGAGCGATGGTCTTTTCCTACCAATCTATCCTCCTAGGAGCATGTGTGTAGTACTTTGTTTCGATAACTAATAGATTTTTGCAATAAGTATGTGAGTTCTTTATGACTAATGTTGAGTCCATGGATTATACGCACTCTCACCCTTCCACCATTGCTAGCCTCTCTAGTACCGCGCAACTTTCGCCGGTACCATAAACCCACCATATATCTTCCTCAAAACAGCCATCATACCTACCTATCGTGGCATTTCCATAGCCATTTCGAGATATATTGCCATGCAACTCTCCACTATTCCGTTTATTATGACACGCTTCATCATTGTCATATTGCTTTGCATGATCATGTAGTTGACATTGTATTTGTGGCAAAGCCACCGTTCATAATTCTTTCATACATGTCACTCATGAGTCATTGCACATCCCGGTACACCACCGGAGGCACTCATATAGAGTCATATTTTGTTCTAAGTATCGAGTTGTAATTCTTGAGTTGTAAGTAAATAAAAGTGTGATGATCATCATTATTAGAGCATTGTCCCAGTGAGGAAAGGATGACGGAGACTATGATTCCCCCACAAGTCAGGACGAGACTCCAGATGAAAATAAATAATAAAAAAGGCCAAAGAAGCCCAAATAAAAAAAGAAGAGAAAAGAGGCCATAAAAAGAGAAGGCCCAAATAAAAAAAAAGAGAAGGGGCAACGCTACTATCCTTTTACCACACTTGTGCTTCAAAGTAGCACCATGATCTTCATGATAGAGAGTCTCCTATGTTGTCACTTTCATATACTAGTGGAAATCTTTCATTATAGAACTTGGCTTGTATATTCCAATGATGGGCTTCCTCAAAATGCCCTAGGTCTTGTGAGCAAGCGAGTTGGATGCACACCCACTTAGTTTATTTTTGAGCTTTCATACACTTATAGCTCTAGTGCATCCGTTGCATGGCAATCCCTACTCACTCACATTGATTTCTATCGACGGGCATCTCCATAGCCCGTTGATACGCCTAGTTGATGTGAGACTATCTTCTCCTTTTTGTCTTCTCCACAACCACCATTCTATTCCACCTATAGTGCTATGTCCATGGCTCACGCTCATGTATTGCGTGAAGATTGAAAAAGTTTGAGAACATCAAAAGTATGAAACAATTGCTTGGCTTGTCATCGGGGTTGTGCATGATTTAAATATTTTGTGTGATGAAGATAGAGCATAGCCAGACTATATGATTTTGTAGGGATAGCTTTCTTTGGCCATGTTATTTTGAGGAGACATGATTGCTTTATTAATATGCTTGAAGTATTATTATTTTTATGTCAATATTAAACTTTTGTCTTGAATCTTATGGATCTGAATATTCTTGCCACAATAAAGAGAATTACATGGATAAATATGTTAGGTAGCATTCCACATCAAAAATTCAGTTTTTATCATTTACCTACTCGAGAACGAGCAGGAATTAAACTTGGGGATGCTGATACGTCTCCAACGCATCTATAATTTTTGATTGTTCTATGCTATTATATTATCAACCTTGGATGTTTTATATGCCTTTATATGCTATTTTATATGATTTTTGGGACTAACCTATTAACCTAGCGCCCAGTGCCAGTTTCTGTTTTTCCTTGTTTAGAGTATCGCAGAAAAGGAAAATCAAACGGAGTCCAATTGACCTGAAACTTCACGAAACTTATTTTTGGACCAGAAGAGGCCCACGGAGTATCAGAGTTGGACCAGGAGAGTCCCGGGCTGCCCACGAGGGTGGGGGGCGCGCCCACCCCCTAGGCGCGCCCCCTGCCTCGTGGATAGCCCGGACGTCCACCGACATACTTCTTCCTCCCCTATATACCCATATACCCAAAAAACTTCGGGGAGCACAATAGATCGGGAGTTCTGCCGCCAGAAGTCTCCGTAGCCACCAAAAGCCAATCTAGACCCGTTCCGGCACCCTGCTGGAGGGGATCCTTCTCCGGTGGCCATCTTCATCATCCCGGTGCTATCCATGACGAGGAGGGAGTAGTTCTCCCTCGGGGCCGAGGGTATGTACCAGTAGCTATGTGTTTGATCTCTCTCTCTCTCATGTTCTTGAGGTGGTACGATCTTTATGTATCACGAGCTTTGCTATTATAGTTGGATCTCATGATGTTTCTCCCCCTCTACTCTCTTGTAATGGATTGAGTTTTCCCTTTGAAGTTATCTTATCGGATTGAGTCTTTAAGGATTTGAGAACACTTGATGTATGTCTTGTCGTGCTTATCTGTGGTGACAATGGGATATCACGTGATCCACTTGATGTATGTTTTGGTGATCAACTTGCGGGTTCCGCCCATGAACCTATGCATAGGGGTTGGCACACGTTTTCGTCTTGACTCTCCGGTAGAATCTTTGGGGCAATCTTTGAAGTACTTTGTGTTGGTTTGAATAGATGAATCTGAGATTGTGTGATGCATATCGTATAATCATACCCACGGATACTTGAGGTGACATTGGAGTATCTAGGTGACATTAGGGTTTTGGTTGATTTGTGTCTTAAGGTGTTATTCTTGTACGAACTCTAGGGCTGTTTGTGACACTTATAGGAATAGCCCAATGGATTGATTGGAAAGAATAACTTTGAGGTGGTTTCGTACCCTACCATAATCTCTTTGTTTGTTCTCCGCTATTAGTGACTTTGGAGTGACTCTTTGTTGCATGTTGAGGGATAGTTATATGATCCAATTACATTATTATTGTTGAGAGAACTTGCACTAGTGAAAGTATGAACCCTAGGCCTTGTTTCCTAGCATTGCAATACCGTTTGTGCTCACTTTTATCATTAGTTACCTTGCTGTTTTTATATTTTCAGATTACAAAAACCATTATCTACTATCCATATACCACTTGTATCACCATCTCTTCGCCGAACTAGTGCACCTATAAAATTTACCATTGTATTGGGTGTGTTGGGGACACAAGAGACTCTTTGTTATTTGGTTGCAGGGTTGCTTGAGAGAGATCATCTTCATCCTACGCCTCCTACGGATTGATAAACCTTAGGTCTGATACGTCTCCAATGTATCTACTTTTCCAAACACGTTTGCCCTTGTTTTGGACTCTAACTTGCATGATTTGAATGGAACTAACTCGGACTGACGCTGTTTTCAGCAGAATTACCATGGTGTTATTTATTTGCAGGAGCAAACGTTCTCAGAATGACCTGAAACTTCACGGAGACACTTTTTAGAAAATAAGAAAAATACCTGCCAAATATGAAGGCCAGGGGGTCCACCACCTTGCCACGAGGGTGGGGGGTACGCCTGCCCCCCTAGGGCACGTCCCCCTACCACGTGGGCCCCCTGTTGCCTCTCCGACTCCAACTCCACCTCCATAGATTGAGTTTCGGGGAGAAAAAAATTAGAGAGACGAAATTATCGCGTTTTACGATGCGGAGCCGCCGCCAAGCCCTAAAACCTCTCAGGAGGGCTGATCTGGAGTCCGTTCGGGGCTCCGGAGAGGGGAATCGTCGCCATCGTCATCACCAACCATCCTCCATCACCCATTTCATGATGCTCACCGCCGTGCATGAGTAATTCCATCGTAGGCTTGCTGGACGGTGATGGGTTGGATGGGATCTATCATGTAATCGAGTTAGTTTTGTTAGGGTTTGATCCCTAGTGTCCACTATGTTCTAAGATTGATGTTGCTATGACTTTGCTATGCTTAATGCTTGTCACTAGGGCCCAAGTGCCATGATTTCAGATCTGAACCTATTATGTTTTCATCAATATATGAGTGTTCTTGATCCTATCTTGCAAGTCTATAGTCACCTATTATGTGTTACGATCCGTTAACCCCGAAGTGACAATAATCGGGATACTTACCGGTGATGACCGTAGTTTGAGGAGTTCATGTATTCACTATGTGTTAATGCTTTGTTCCAGTTCTCTATTAAAAGGAGACCTTAATATCCCTTAGTTTCCGTAAGGACCCCGCTGCCACGGGAGGGTAGGACAAAAGATGCCATGCAAGTTCTTTTCCATAAGCACGTATGACTATGTTTGGAATACATGCCTACATTATATCAATGAACTGGAGCTAGTTCTGTGTCACCCTAGGTTATGACTGTTACATGATGAACCGCATCCGTCATAATTCTCGATCACCGATCCATTGCCTACGAGCTTTCCATATATTGTTCTTCGCTTATTTACTTTCTCGTTGCTATTGCTATCATCACTACAAAATACCAAAAACATTACTTTTACTACTGTTACCTTTTGCCATCGTTATCACCACTATCATATTACTTTGCTACTAAACACTTTGCTGCAGATATTGAGTTTCCAGGTGTGGTTGAATTGACAACTCAGCTGCTAATACTTGAGAATATTCTTTGGCTCCCCTTGTGTCGAATCAATAAATTTGGGTTGAATACTCTACCCTCGAAAACTATTGCGACCCCCTATACTTGCGGGTTATCAATACTATTTTCTGGCCCCGTTGCCGGGGAGCGTAGCTCTATTCTTTGAGTCACTTGGGATATATATCTGCTTATCATTATGAAGAACTTGAGATATCCAAAAACCAAGATCTATCCCTCAACTACGAGGGGAGGTAAGGAACTGCCATCTAGCTCTGCACTTGATTCACCTTCTGTTTTGAGTAAGCTTGCGACACCTACACCTGCTTCTGCTATTCGTTCTGATATGTCGCATGTTATTGATGATGCCACTTCTGCTATGCATGATACTTATGATGAAACTACCTCTATGCCTGATACTACTATGCCACTTAGTGCTTTTCTTGATGAACAACTTGCTAGGGCTAGAGAGATAGAAAATATTGAATCTGATGATACTGATGAAAGTGATGATGAAGTACCACTTGCTATTCCTAAGGGTTATGTTTTTGATCAAGACACTTCTTTAGCCATTTTAGCTTGCAGAAATAGAACTGAACTTAAAAAATTATTAGCTAAATGGAGTAAGCAATCTCTAAATGTCAGAATGAAACTTGACCCTGCTTTTGCTACTTCACCTATCTTTGTTACTAATAAGGATTATGAATTCTCTGTTGATCCTGATATAATTACTTTGGTTGAATCTGATCCTTTTCATGGTTATGAATCTGAAACTGTTGTGTCACATCTTACTAAATTGAATGATATAGCCACCCTGTTCACTAAAGATGAGAGAACTTGCTACTTTTATATCCTTCAAATATTTACGTTCTCATTAAAGGGTGATGCTAAGATATGGTCTAATTCTCTTGATCCTGGTTGTGTGCGTAGTCCCCAGGATATGATTTATTACTTCTCTGCTAAATATTTCCCTGCTCATAAGGAACAAGCTGCTTTAAGGGATATATATATATATAATTTTGTGCAAATTGAAGAAGAGAGTCTCCCACAAGCTTGGGGGAGGCTTCTCCAATTACTTAATGCTTTGCTTGATCATCCTCTTAAGAAAAATGAAATACTTGATATCTTTTATAATGGACTAACCGATGCCTCTAGAGATTACCTCGATAGTTGTGCTGGTTCTATTTTCAGGGAAAGAACACCGGATGAAGCTGAAATTCTATTGAATAATATGTTGACAAATGAAAATAATTGGACACCTCCGGAGCCAATTCCTGAACCTATTCCTAAACCAACTCCGAAGAAGAGGGGTATTCTATTTCTCAGTCCTGAAGATATGCAAGAGGCAAAGAAATCTATGAAAGAAAAAGGTATTAAAGCTGAAGATGTTAAGAATTTACCTCCTATTGAAGAAATATTTGGTCTTAATTTACCGCCTATTGAAGAATCCAAATCCTTTACCTATCGAAGAAACTCATGGTCTTGATAACCCGAAACAGGTAGTAAAGGTAAATTCTCTCTATAGATATGATAAAGTTGTAATCCCATTTACTAAGTTTGCTAGCCCATGCTTAGATGAGTTTGATAAATTTATGGCTAAGCAAGAAGATTTTAATGCTTATTTTGGTAGACAATTGAAATACAATTCAAATATGCTTGGACACTTGGGTGATTATATGGCTAATGTTAAAAGTGAACTTAAACTTATTAGTAAACATGCTTCTATGGTTACCACTCAAGTAGAACAAGTACTTAAAGCTCAAAATGATTTGCTCAATGAATTGAATAATAAGAATAATGATAATGCTGTTAGAGTTATGACTATAGGTGGTAGAATGACTCAGGAACCTTTGTATCCTGAAGGCCATCCTAAGAGAATTGAGCAAGATTCTTAGAGAAATAATTTAGATGCACCTAGTTCTTCTAAAAAGAAGAAAAATAAAAACGATAGGACTTTGCATGCTTCTAGTGATCCTATTGTTGAAACACCTGAGAATCCAAATGATATTTCTATTTTTGATGCTGAAACTCAATCTGGTAATGAACCTGAAACTAGTAATAATGCTAATAATAATGTTCATAATGATGCTCAACCTAGTAATGATAATGATATAGAAATTGAACCTGCTGTTGATCTTGATAACCCGCAATCAAAGAATCAACGTTATGATAAGAAAGACTTTGTTGCTAACAAACATGGTAAAGAAAGAGAGCCTTGGGTTCAGAAACCCATGCCTTTTCCTCCCAAACCATCCAAGAAAAAGGATGATGAGGATTTTGAGCGCTTTGGTGAAATGATTAGACCTATCTTTTTGCGTATGCGATTAACTGATATGCTCAAAACCAATCCTTATGCTAAGTACATGAAAGATATAATTACAAATAAAAGAAAGATACCGGAAGCTGAAATTTCCACCATGCTTGCTAATTACACTTTTAAGGGTGGAATACCAAAGAAACTTGGAGATCCAGGAGTACCCACTATACCATGCTCTATTAAAAGAAACTATGTTAAAACTGCTTTATGTGATCTTGGAGCCGGTGTTAGTGTTATGCCTCTCTCTTTATATCGTAGACTTGATTTGAATAAGTTGACACCTACTGAAATATCTTTGCAAATGGCTGATAAATCAACTGCTATACCTGTCGGTATTTGTGAGGATGTGCCAGTTGTAGTTGCAAATGTTACTGTTTTAACGGACTTTGTTATTCTTGATATTCCCGAGGACGATAGTATGTCTATTATTCTTGGAAGACCCTTTTTGAATACTGCAGGGGCTGTTATTGATTGCACTAAAGGCAATGTCACTTTTCATGTTAATGGTAATGAGCACACGGTACACTTTCCGAGGAAACAACCTCAAGTTCATAGTATCAACTCTATTGGAAAAATTCCATCGATTATATTTGGAGGTTTTGAATTTCCTCTTCCTACTGTCAAGAAGAAATATGATATTCTTATTATTGGGGATGTGCATATCCCCGTTGAGGTAACATAGTGTTATTCGAAATTTCTCTGGTTCCATGTTATTCGGAATGAGTTCGTTAACAAGACTTGATCAACCTTGTTAGTGGATTCCTTTTGATGATCATGAGATGGATGAGACTAGAAGGCACAACCTTCTGTACCCCACTTTTACTTTTTGTTATTTATATTAAATAAAATAAAAATAATTATTTGTATGTCTGCTATCTAATTATCCGTGCAATATAAAAATACCTCGAAAATAAAAGTTCTCCAAATGCCCTCAAAATTAAATATGATTTTTTTCTAGAATATTTGAGGATTTATGGAACTGAGAACACACCAGGGGGGCCAACCACCTGCCCACGAGGGTGGAGGGCGCCCCCCCCATGCCTCGTGGGCCCACGGTGGCCCTCCTCCAATTATTCCTGGACCCACACACTTCATCTTCCTCCCCCAAACACGAATATCCAGCTCAAGCACGAGTTCTAGCTCATTTTGCTGTCATTTTCGACCTCCTTGCTCAAAGCACCTCTCACAAAACTGCTTGGGGAGATTGTTCCTTGGTATGTGACTCCCCCATTGGTTCAGTTTTGTTCTAGTGCTTTATTCATTGCAAATTTTTGCTGCTTAGTTAACCCTGTTCTTGAGCTTGCATGTCAAATTTATATGGTTCCAAGTAGTTTTGATGCATGATATAGGCCCTAGCCACTTGTAGGAGTAGTTGCTATCAATATTATTGAGTTTGGTTTACTTTTATTTTGAAGTTACTAAAAAAATTTAGAATTTTTCAGAGCAATAAAAATGCTTAGGAAAAGGTTCCAAGGTGGTTCTTCAAGGAAGCAAGGACCCAGGCTTGCAATGCGTGATGCTGATGAAGAGCCACCAAGAGACGCTCCAGTGCGTCCTTGTGAGTGGCCTTCTGAAAATTGTATGGATCGAGCGGGAATAAAAGAAGAATTCTACACATATTTGCGTAACGCTGATCTCGTGAGCTTCGAGGAAGAGAAGTGCAGACAGTATGATAATCTCACTAGTTCCTTTGTGAGGAGGTTTGAATTTTCAACTTCACGTAATTCTCCAACTATCCTGTTTGATCTTTATGATAAATCTTATACCATGGACTTAGAGGATTTTACCACTGCATGCAAACTTCCACAATGGGGTAGTATAAGGGATCCTCGCAAATCTGAATTTAGAGATTTTCTTGCTAGTATAACTGTGGGAGAATCTAGAGATATTACACAAGCTACCATAGGGAGCATTCACTTTCCCGCTATACATTGTTTTGCTCTCTTCATAGGTATATGCATAAATGGTAAAGATTAGGCATGTCACATGTGTGTCCCTGACCTCAGTATTCTTAGGAGTGCTGTGATAGGAGACAAATCTTATAATTTGGGAGCCATTGTTGCACGTAGGTTGCATCTTAATAGATTTAATGGAGATTTCTTTGGTGGAATTTATGCAACCCGCGTAGCTAATTTTCTTGGTATAGATGTACACGAAGATGATATTGAATTACCTCCTACCTATCTAGATTTTAATGCTATGGTTCACCACTAGTTTGTTGAGAGGAACGAATCACCTCTCCAGTATCGACTAAACTTTGACAGACGTCGTGCTGTCCGTATTACTCTCCCTGTCCCTGCTTTCTTTGATTATCAGGCAAGAAGAGGATATACTATTACCAGAGAGGAGGTAGATGAGTACGAGAGGAGAGAGGAGGCCGCTCGTCGCCACGCTGCAGCTCAGCAGTCGAAAGCTGCTGCATCATAGTACGACCCCAGCTACTATTATGAAAATCAGCCAGGCCAGCCGTGGCCATAGAACAACTTAGGCCAAAAGCCTAAGCTTGGCGGAGTACGTATTTCTCACCGACATTACATTTATGCTCACACACTCATTGCTAGATGTCGGTGCTCATACTTTTTCATTGTATCATCCATGCTAATTTATTTTCCTTTTTATGCTTTCTTCTTGTGTGTTTAATAAACCTTAAGAAAAACCAAAAAAATAGTTGTAGTTTTTAATTAGTTTACTTTCCATGCTTGTAGTAGTAATTAAAAGGAAAACCCAAAAAGATTTCATGTTCTTCATTTGCTTGTTGGGAGCTTTCCCATGTAAATAGTTTTATTTGTTTTCTTTTCCTTGGGGGGTGATAGGAGAAGACCATAATTAAATTGTTAAAGAGGCTCTTATATGCATTATTGTTGATCTGACAAAAGAGCCCATATTGCCTTGCCTTCTCCTGTTTATTGAATGCCTGCAGATTCCAGCTTAGTCCAATGCACGTGCACTATTATTATTATTCACATCGTTCGGTCATGCAAGTGAAGGGCAATTATGATGATATATGATGGACTTGCTGAGATGAGAAAAGTTGGTATGAACTCAACCTCTTTTGTTTTTGTAAATATGATTAGTTCATCGTTCCTGATTCAGCCTATTATGTATAAACATGTTTGCAATGACAACTAGAGATCATAGTTTCTTGTGCCATGCTTGATTAGCTATGAGTTATAATGGTTTACCTTGCGTGCCAACATGCTATTAAAATGGTTATGATGTGGTATGATAGGGTGGTATCCTCCTCTGAATGATTTAAGTGACTTGACTTGGCACATGTTCACGCATGTAGTTGAAACAAAATCAACATAGCCTTCACGATATTTATGTTCATGGTGGATTATATCCTACTCATGCTTGCATTCGGTGTTGATTAATTTTAATGCATGTTCATGACTGTTGTCGCTCTCTAGCTGGTCGCTTCCCAGTCTTTTGCTAGCTTTCACCTGTACTAAGCGAGAATACTGCTTGTGCATCCAATCCCTTAAACCCCAAAGTTATTCCACATGAGTCCACTATACCTACCTATATACGGTATCTACCTGCCATTCCAAGTAAATTTGCATGTGCCAAACTCCAAACCTTCAAATAAATATCATGTTTTGTATGCTCGAATAGCTCATGTATCAACTAGGGTTGTCTGTATCTTCCATGTTAGGAGGGTTATTCTCAAGAGGAGTGGACTCCGCTCCTCACTCACGAGATAAATGGCTGGTCACCAAGATGCCCAGTCTCATGCTTTATGCAAACTAAATCAAAATAATTGCAAACAAAACTCCCCTTTGGACTCTTGTTAGTTGGAGGCACTCGTTGTTTCGAGCAAGCCATGGATTGATGCTTGTTGGTGGAAGGGGGAGTATAAACTTTACCATTCTGTTTGCGAACCGCCTATAATGTGTGTAGCATGGAAGATATCGCCATCTCTTGGTTGTTATGTTGACAATGAAAGTATACCGCTCAAAATATTATTCACCTCTGTTTCAAAACCGAGCTCTGGCACCTCTACAAATCATTGCTTCCCTCTGCGAAGGGCCTATCTATTTACTTTTATGCTGAGTCATCATCCTCTTATTAAAAAGCACCATTGGAGAGCACTTTTGTCATTAGCATTCATTACTGTTAGTTTACATTGAATATGACTTGACTGGATCTATTTTACCATGAATTACAATGTCTAGTCAGTCCTTAGTCTTTAAAGGTGCTCTGCATTTATGTTTTGCGGTCTCAGAAAGGGCTAGCGAGATACCATCCTGTTATATCATATTATGATTGTTTTGAGAAAGTGATGTCATCCGAGTTTTATTATTATGGCTCGCTAGTTGATTATGCTATTGATATGAGTAAACTTGAGAGCTATGCGTTATTGCAAATGTGGTTAGTTATAATCTTTGCTGAAAACTTGAATGCTCGCTTTACATATTTACAACAAGAAGAGCAAACAAAGTTTGTAAAAGTTTTTCTTTATCACTTCCAGTTTGTCAACTGAATTGCTTGAGGACAAGCAAAGGTTTAAGCTTGGGGGAGTTGATACGTCTCCAACGTATCTACTTTTCCAAACACTTTTGCCCTTGTTTTGGACTATAACTTGCATGATTTGAATGGAACTAACCCGGACTGATGCTGTTTTCAGCAGAATTACCATGGTGTTATTTATGTGCAGGAGCAAACGTTCTCGGAATGACCTGAAACTTCACGGAGACACTTTTCAGAAAATAAGAAAAATACATGCCAAAGATGAAGGCCAGGGGGGCCACCACCTTGCCACGAGGGTGGGGGCGCGCCCCCTACCTCGTGGGCCCCCTGTTGCCTCTTCGACTCCAACTCCACCTCCATATATTGAGTTTCAGGGAGAAAAAGACCAGAGAGAAGAAATCACCGTGTTTTACGATACAGAGCCGCCGCCAAGCCCTAAAACCTCTCGGGAGGGCTGATCTAGAGTCCGTTCGGGGCTCCGGAGAGGGGAATCCGTCGCCATCGTCATCACCAACCATCCTCCATCACCAATTTCATGATGCTCACCGCCGTGCGTGAGTAATTCCATCGTAGGCTTGCTGGACGGTGATGGGTTGGATGGGATCTATCATGTAATCGAGTTAGTTTTGTTAGGGTTTGATCCCTAGTGTCCACTATGTTCTGAGATTGATGTTGCTATGACTTTGCTATGCTTAATGCTTGTCACTAGGGCCCGAGTGCCATGATTTCAGATCTGAACCTATTATGTTTTCATCAATATATGAGTGTTCTTGATCCTATCTTGCAAGTCTATAGTCACCTATTATGTGTTATGATCCGTTAACCCCGAAGTGACAATAATCGGGATACTTACCGGTGATGACCGTAGTTTGAGGAGTTCATGTATTCACTATGTGTTAATGCTTTGTTCCGGTTCTCTATTAAAAGGAGACCTTAATATCCCTTAGTTTCCGTAGTCGTCTGAATTGTATAATTTTGCATGGAAAATATAACCATGCTCGGTCTTCAAATAAACTTTCTTTACCTCCATAGTATGACTGGAACCTATCTTATCCAATACAAAAACTCTTGCATGGCAGGGGATACGCTAGTAGAATAGTAAAAAAAAAAAGTTGAAGCAAATGAAGCAGATGTCATGCTTAATTACGAAAAAAGACTTGTCGTTGTGACTTACTGTATCCACTTCGAAGTTCTCGTCCAGCTTGATGTTGAAGCGCCTATCATCATCTAGGAAGATTCCGTCGCACAGGCTGCGCTCGTCTTCGCAGTATTTGCAAATACCGAAATCCTTTTTGTCGTCAGACATTTCCTATGTTCATAGTTAAAACATTAATTGAAAATCGATAGAAGACAACTACCAGGATACTCAACACACAAATCCGGGGCACTCGATATTTCCTACATATTCTGGCAAAAGTCATGCCAAAATTCATGGAAAAATCCGGAATGACCTTTGCTAAAATAGGATATATCGAGCGCCTGAAATTTGCCGGAACGGAAATGAATCAACACTCCGGCAAAACATAGGCCACTCGGAGGTGTAACCTGCAAACATGACTGGCCACTTGGATATTGAGCAACACAAGATATACATTTCAAAATATCTTATAAGACTCAAATTAGCATGCATTCAATAAGCAAAAGTAAATCATCTCATGCGTCCGTACATCGTCGAATATTATCACTAATACACCCCGAATAGTGTCATACATATAACATCACTAGTACAACTAAAACCCTAGCACACGACGGGTATCGGCGCGGGCGGTGGACACCCACAGAGAAGGAACCATCACGGGATCATAGCTCCAGTGAGATCCCTGGAGAACCTACCAGGTATTGGAGAACCTGTGCTCCAACGCAAACAAGTAGTGATGCACGTGCGCGTCCTCCTCACTGACACGGTGACGCACCACCTCCGCGGAGTCCTCGAGCCTCTGGACCGTCACTGGCCCACGCGACCGCCACCAAAGAAGGTTCGGGTCAACGACAGGCTGGCTCCTCACCAACCTGCGCCCCCGGTAGGTAGCGCCTCCCAGTACCACCCCGGCGGAGCCCAGTCCCGGACATGGCCCATCTGGTCAAGCAGGTGTCGTCCTCCACCGACTCGACGACGAGGATGCGGGATAGGCATCGTCCACGTCGATGCGGGAAAATTGCTTTAACTAAAAAAATAGCAACAAGTTCTTCCTAACTAGTTCTATTAATTCAACTAGTTCTTACTAAAAATAAATTTACTATAAATAAAAATATTCTAGTACCTAATTAGTACCTAGTTCTTACTAACTAGTTCCAACTATAAAGTGAAATAAGTGGTCAAATTTTACTCATTTTATGATTCATCTTAGAAATTTGATTCGTTTCCACCCTTACATGAACCCTAACTCATTTGAGCCGCATCCGCATCCGATTCGTTTCCACCCTAACTAATTTGATGGAGGTAGAAACCCTAGCCAGAGGTAGGGGAGAGGGAGGAGCAGGCGTGCTCACCTCGGGTGCCTGCGACGAGGGAGGGGCAGGCGGCGTCGAGGTCGTGGTCGGGGCTCCGGGGC
>NC_041382.1:673490320-673510143 GCF_002162155.2 Triticum dicoccoides | reverse complement strand
CCGGGGCGGCATTGAGGTCGGGGTCGGGGGCGGCGTCCCGGGCGGCGTTGAGGTCGGGGGCGGGGCCGGCATTGAATCTGGGGTTGGGGGCGGCCTGGGGAGAGCGCGCAGCGGCCGAGGGGCGACGGCGGCGGCGAGAGTGGAGTTGATTTGGGGGATGAAGTGGCCGTGGGGAAGGACGAACCGCGTGCTTAAGTCAGAAGTACCAGTAGCGCGTTCCAGAAAGGGCGCTGCTGCTACGTTAGATAGAGCGCGTTCTGGAATACACACTGCAGCTATAGCGATTAGCAGTAGCGCTGGGCCATTATACGCGCTACTGCTAGGTTGGGCTAGCCATGTGCGCCCAGTTCAAACGTAGCAGCAGCGCTTTTCGCTAGTACGCGCTACTGCTAAAGTCATAGCAGTAGCGCGGTTTATTTACGCGCGCTGCTACTAAGTAGCAGCATCGCTTGATTTTGTACAGCGCTACTGGTAAAATTCTGTGTATAGGCTTTTCCCTAGTAGTGCTAGTATGCCTCTACTTGACTAGCTCGTTGATCAAAGATGGTTATGTTTTCTAGCCATAGACAAAGAGTTGTCATTTGATTAACGAATCACATCATTAGGAGAATGATGTGATTGACTTGACCCATTCCGTTAGCTTAGCACTTGATCATTTAGTTTGCTGTTATTGCTTTCTTCATGACTTATACATATTCCTATGACTATGAGATTATGCAACTCCCGTTTACCGGAGGAACACTTTGTGTGCTACCAAACGTCACAACATAATTGGGTGATTATAAAGGTGCTCTACAGGTGTCTCCGAAGGTACTTGTTGGGTTGGCGTATTTCGAGATTAGGATTTGTCACTCCAATTGTTGGAAAGGTATCTCTCGACCCACTCGGTAATACACATCACTTAAGCCTTGCAAGTATTGCAACTAATGAGTTAGTTGCAGGATGATGTGTTACAGAACGAGTAAATAGACTTTCCGGTAACGAGATTGAACTAGGTATTGAGATACCGATGATCGAATCTCGGGCAAGTAACATACCGATGACAAAAGGAACATCGTATGTTGTTATGCGGTTTGACCAATAAAGATCTTCGTAGAATATGTAGGAGCCAATATGAGCATCCAGGTTTCGCTATTGGTTATTGACCGGATATGTGTCTCGGTCATGTCTACATAGTTCTCGAACCCGTAGGGTCCGCACGCTTAAAGTTCGATGATGGTTATATTATGAGTTTATGGTTTTTGATGTACCGAAGGTAGTTCGGAGTCCCGGATGTGATCACGGACATGACGAGGAGTCTCGAAATGTTCGAGACATAAATATCGATATATTGGACGACTATATTTGGATACAGGAATGGTTCCGGGTGAGATCGGGATAATATCGAAGCACCGGGAGGTTATCGGAACCCCCCGGGAGGTATATGGGCCTTAATGGGTTTTAGTGGAAAGGAGGGGAAAGGATCAAGGGAGGGGGCTCCCCCCCCCCCCAAGCCCAATCCGAATTGGGAGGGGGGCCGACCCCCCTTTCCTTCCTCCCTCCTTCCTCTTCCTTCCCTCTCCCTCTCCAAATAGGAAAAGGAGGAGTCCTACTCCCGGTGGGAGTAGGACTCCCCCCTTGGGCGCGCCTCCTCCCCTTGGCTGGCCTCTCCTCCCCTCCTTTATATACGGAGGAGAGGGGCACCCCATAGACACAACAATTGATCCCTTGGATCTTTTAGCCGTGTGCGGTGCCCATCTCCACCATAGTCCACCTCGATAATATTGTAGCGGTGGTTAGGCAAAGCCCTGCGACAGTAGAACAGCAACATCATCACCATGTCGTCGTGCTGACGGAACTCTCCCTCAAAGCTCGGCTGGATCGGAGTTCGAGGTACGTCATTGAGTTGAACGTGTGCAGAACTCAGAGGTGCCATGCGTTCGGTACTTGATCGGTCGGATCATGAAGACGTACGACTACATCAACCGCGTTGTGCTAACGCTTCCGTTTTCGGTCTACGAGGGTACGTGGACACACTCTCCCCTCTTGTTGCTATGCATCATCATGATCTTGCGTGTGCGTAGGATTTTTTTTGAAATTACTACGTTCTCCAACACCATGGTGGGCACTTTGACACATTTTTTAGTTATGTTACATAGTGACGATTTTGTTGCTCTGATGGCAATTTTCACCCAATTTCACAATCTCCAAAATTTCCATGGCAATTTAGCTCATATTTTTTGCTCTGGGCATGGAAAAAATCCTTCTTTTTTGACAACATGGCAAAATTTCCATTCTATGCAACCATCGCAAGTCTAGTACATACATCACGGCAAACTTAGTTCATGGACCATGGCAATATAGTCTTCTATTTTGCCATGGGCACTTTCACACATTTTGTTGGCATGTTATATAGTGATGATTTATTTGTTGTGATGGGAATTTTCAACCAAGTCCACATTCTCCAAAACTTACATGGCAATCTAGCTCGTATTTTCTGCCACGAGCATTGAAAAAAATCTTCTTCTTTTGCAGCATGGCAATATTTCCTTTCTATGTAACCACGGCAAGTCTAGTACATACATAATAGCAAACTTAGTGCATGGACCATGGCAATCTTATGCCAGAATACATTTTTATTAATCATGTCTTTTTTCATATCATGGCAATATTTACTTTTTATTGGCATGGCAACTTCATCATGTCTATTTGTTTCAATTACCATGTCTTTTTTTCAAACAAGACAAAAAAAATACTAAAATGGTACTTACTTTTTATTTACAAAAAAACATATGCCTTGTGCCAGATTGCAATATATTCTTTAGATAGAACAAAATGACAAGTTCTAGATTTTTGTTTTGTAATGGTCATATGTGTAATGTGAGCAAATAGGCTTCATTCACCATATCAATTTCATTGTTAATACAATGGCTATTTTAATTCATGGCCCATGGCAAACTCTTTTCCCGTGTCTTGGCATTACTATTTCATGGGTCATGGCAATTTTACTAAAGGGGGATTTTTATTTTTTTCTAACATGGCAAACTTGTTTTTATGGACATGGCAAACTTAATTTATAGACCATGACAATTAATACAAATACCATGGCAAATTTGATTTTTTTTCCTATCATGGCAAATTTTACTTCTTTATTCCCATGACAAATTTCACATGTCTTTTTTGCTTCGATTACCATGTCTTTTTTCGTATCATGTCCATTTCTTTCACTTTCTAATGCCATGGCAAATTTCACTTTCACTTTTTTTCCATGGGAATTTTTGCTTATTCATGGGACCATGGTGCATTTCCTTTATGAACATGGCAATTACCACCAAACAATATATGGTACATTTCTCGTGTTCTACATTATGGCAATTTTCAATCCACATCTTCTTGCGTCTTCATGTATATAGTAAAATACCATGGCAATGAATTTAACTTTTTCATTGACATGGAAATTTTTACTCTTTATTTTCCATGGCGATTTACATTTATTTTCATGGCTAAATTACCTATATCGACATGGAAAATATTTAACTATTATTGCCATGGCAATTTTTACTTTTTATTTGCCATGGAACTGTCACATTTATTTGCCATGGCAAAATTACTAATATTGCCATGGTAAATTTACTCCTACATACATGTCCATTATGCTTCAATATTTTCATGGCAAGTTCTTCCTTTTATTGGTCATGGCAATTGAAATTTTCATGGTCCATGTCCATTTTTTATTTTAATGCCATGGAAAATTTCACTTTCATCTATTTTTGATGGTATTTTTTGTCCACCTGTTTGACACTACGTACAATGCAAATTGCCATGACTTCTCTCTTTTCGTGCCATTGCATAAACAAAGATCTTTTTGTCCATGGAAAAATTTGCTTTTGTTAAAGACGAATGACAATTTTCGGTTTGCATCATTGAGGTTTTTTTTGTTCTCAATTTTCCCCCTTTTAATGGCATTTTTTTCATAGTATGGCAAAATCTGAGCTTTCTTCACATCTCAAACAATGCTTTTTAGTCATAGTAGAAACTGGGCCATACTGGGCTTTTCTTTTCTTTTTTTAAGTCACTACAGAGGGCAGAAGCGATGCTGGGGGTGTTCGCGTTGTGTGTGTGTGGGGAGGGGGGGACGTTCACGCTGGGTCTCCTCTCATGCCGAACTGGTTCGTTCGATCGATGCTCCCACACCAAACATCTGACGTTATCGACAATCTTTTTTAATACATAATTAGTTGTTTTCATATATGTGATAAACATCTTTGATACATGATGAGTACTACCTAAGTCCTGGTTTACTAATCTTCATTGTATTTTGGGACAAAGTTTAACCGCATATGTGACGAGTAAAATCTTAATGCATGTCACCAAAAATTATAATGTTGGATTCATATTTGAATGTAGGTTTTAGTGATATTATTTTTACTATGTATAACATATATTTTACTAAAGGGGGATTTTTATTTTTTTCTAACATGGCAAACTTGTTTTTATGGACATGGCAAACTTAAATTATAGACCATGGCAAATTTAATACAAATACCATGGCAAATTTGATTTTTTTCGTATCATGGCAAAATTTACTTCTTTATTGCCATGACAAATTTCACATGTCTTTTTTGCTTCGATTAGCATGTCTTTTTTCGTATCATCTCCGTTTTTTTCACTTTCTAATGCCATGGAAAATTTCACTTTCATTTTTTTCCATGGGAATTTTTGCTTATTCATGGGACCATGGTGCATTTCCTTTATGAACATGGCAATTACCACCAAACAATATATGGTACATTTCTCGTGTTCTACATTATGGCAATTTTCAATCCACATCTTCTTGCGTCTTCATGTATATAGTAAAATACCATGGCAATAAATTTAACTTTTTCATTGACATGGAAATTTTTACTCTTTATTTTCCATGGCAATTTACATTTATTTTCATGGCTAAATTACCTATGTCAACATGGAAAATATTTAACTATTATTGCCATGGAAATTTTTACTTTTTATTTGCCATGGAACTATCACATTTATTTGCCATGGCAAATTACTAATATTGCCATGGCAAATTTACTCCTACATACTGTTGGGGAACGTAGCAGAATTTTAAAATTTTCTATGCATCACCAAGACCAATCTATGGAGTCATCTAGCAACGAGGGAGAGGGGAGTGCATCTACATACCCTTGTAGATCGCACGCGGAAGCGTTCAAGAGAACGGGGTTGATGGAGTCGTACTCGTCGTGATCCAAATCACCGATGACCTAGTGCCGAACGGATGGCACCTCCGCGTTCAACACACGTACTGTTGGGAAGACGTCTCCTCCAACTTGATTCAGCAAGGGGGAAGGAGTGGTTGATGAAGATCCAGCAGCACGACGACGTGGTGGTGGAAGCAACAGTGATCTCGGCAGGGCTTCGCCAAGCTCAGGGAGAGGGAGGAGTGTCAGGGGAGGGAGAGGGAGGCGCCAGTGGCTAGGGTGCGGCTGCCCTCCCTCCCCCCACTATATATAGGACCCCTAGGGGGGCACCAGCCCTAGGAGATGCAATCTCCAAGGGGGGCGACGGCCAAGGGGGGTGGAGTGCCCCCCAAGCCAAGTGGGGCGCCCCACCCCTAGGGTTTCCAACCCTAGGCGCAGGGGAGGCCCATGGGGGGGCGCACCAGCCCACTAGGGGCTGGTTCCTCTCCCACTTCAGCCCATGGGGCCCTCCGGGATAGGTGGCCCCACCCGGTGGACCCCCGGGACCCTTTCGGTGGTCCCGGTACAATACCGATTACCCCCGAAACTTTCCCGATGGCCGAAACTTGACTTCCTATATATAAATCTTCACCTCCGGACCATTGTAGAACTCCTCGTGACGTTCGGGATCTCATCCGGGACTCCGAACAACTTTTGGGTTACCGTATACTAATATGTCAACAACCCTAGCGTCACCGAACCTTAAGTGTGTAGACCCTACGGGTTCGAGAGACACGCAGACATGACCGAGACGACTCTCTCGTCAATAACCAACAGCGGGATCTGGATACATATGTTGGCTCCCACATGCTCCTCGATGATCTCATCGGATGAACCACGATGTCGAGGATTCGATCAATCCCGTATACAATTCCCTTTGTCAATCGGTACGTTACTTTCCCGAGACCCGATCGTCGGTATCCCAATACCTCGTTCAATTTCGTTACCGGCAAGTCACTTTACTCGTACCGTAATGCATGATCCCATGAACAACCACTTGCTCACATTGAGCTCATTATGATGATGCATTACTGAGTGGGCCCAGAGATACCTCTTTGTCATATGGAGTGACAAATCCCAGTCTCGATTCGTGCCAACCCAATAGACACTTTCGGAGATACCCGTAGTGTACCTTTATAGTCACCCAGTTACGTTGTGACGTTTGGCACACCCAAAGCACTTCTACAGTATCCGGGAGTTGCACAATCTCATGGTCTAAGGAAATGATACTTGACATTCGGAAAAGCTATAGCAAACGAACTACACGATCTTTGAGCTATGCTTAGGATTGGTTCTTGTCCATCACATCATTCTCCTAATGATGTGATCCCGTTATCAATGACATCCAATGTCCATAGTCAGGAAACCATGACTATCTTTTGATCAATGAGCTAGTCAACTAGAGGCTCACTAGGGACGTGTTGTGGTCTATGTATTCACACATGTATTACAATTTCCGGATAACAAAATTATAGCATGAATAATAGACAATTATCATGAACAAAGAAATATAATAATAACCATTTTATTATTGCCTCTAGGGCATATTTCCAACAGTCTCCCACTTGCACTAGAGTCAATAGTCTAGTTACATTGTGATGAATCAAACACCCATGCAGTTCTGGTGTTGATCATGTTTTGCTCTAGGGAGAGGTTTAGTCAACGGATCTGCCACATTCAGTTCCGTATGTACTTTACAAATATCTATGTCTCCATTCTGAACACTTTCACGAATGGAGTTGAAGTGACGCTTGATATGCCTGGTCTTCCTATGAAACCTGGGCTCCTTGGCAAGGGCAATAGCTCCAGTGTTGTCACATAAGAGAGTCATCGGGCCCGACGCATTGGGTAAGACTCCTAGGTCGGTAATGAACTCCTTCACCCAGATTGCTTCTTGTGCTGCCTCCGAGGCTGCCATGTACTCTGCTTCACATGTAGATCCCGCCACAATGCTTTGCTTGCAACTGCACCAGCTTACTGCCCCACCATTCAAAATATACACGTATCCGGTTTGTGACTTAGAGTCATCCAGATCTGTGTCGAAGCTAGCATCGACGTAAGCCTTTATGACGAGCTCTTCGTCACCTCCATAAACGAGAAACATATCCTTAGTCCTCTTCAGGTACTTCAGGATATTCTTGACCGCTGTCCAGTGTTCCATGTCGGGATTACTTTGGTACCTTCCTACCAAACTTACGGCAAGGTTTACATCAGGTCTGGTACACAGCATAGCATACATGATAGACCCTATGGCCGAGACATAGGGGACGACACTCATCTTTTCTCTATCTTTTGCCATGGTCGGGCATTGAGCCGTGCTCAATCTCGTACCTTGCAATACAGGCAAGAACCCCTTCTTTGACTGATCCATATTGAACTTCTTCAATATCTTGTCAAGGTACGTACTCTGTGAAAGACCAATGAGGCGTCTCGATCTATCTCTATAGATCTTGATGCCTAATATGTAAGCAGCTTCTCCAAGATCCTTCATTGAAAAACACTTGTTCAAGTAGGCCTTTATGCTTTCCAAGAATTCTATATCATTTCCCATCAACAGTATGTCATCCACATACAATATGAGAAATGCTACAGAGCTCCCACTCACTTTCTTGTAAATGCAGGCTTCTCCATAAGTCTGCATAAACCCAAACGCTTTGATCATCTCATCAAAACGAATGTTCCAACTCCGAGATGCTTGCACCAGCCCATAAATCGAGCGTTGGAGCTTGCACACCTTGTCAGCATTCTTAGGATCGACAAAACCTTCCGGCTGCATCATATACAATTCTTCCTTAAGGAAAGCATTAAGGAATGCCGTTTTGACATCTGCCGGGGATATACCCCGCGGTGTAAACCGGCCGGAAGTTAACCTGGCCGGACTTGGCGGTTTATCTGAAGACCCCGCTGACACTTGGCGAGTTACTGGCGACCCGCCCTGACCTGGCAGTTTACAAGCAACCCACCTGGTCATTAGGACTCACTGGCGATCCAGCGTGCGGGAGACGGATGACAAGGCCCAAAGCCCAGAAGGCCGGTTCACGTTTAACGGTGGGCCGGTTTAAGAGGAAAGGCATGAGGAACATTATCTTACAAGGAGCTAAGACCTGGACTTGTATCCGGTTTGTATTAGAGATAGACTAGTCCTAATCCTAATAGGACTCCACATGTAAACCGCCCCTTCAACATATATAAGGAGGGGCAGGGCTCCCCAAAAGGGACAAGATTCACAAGTTCCACAAGTTGGACAAGTTAGGTTTAGACAATAGCTCTCGAGATAGAGCACACTTGTAACCGTGATCATCATCATCAATATCAATGAAGCAGGATGTAGGCTTTTACCTCCACCGTGAGGGGCCGAACCTGGGTAAAACATCGCGTCTCTCGTCCCGCTCAACCCCTCTCAAGCTACCACATAGATGCGTTGGCCTCGCGACTAAGTCCTGACACTAAGGACATCTGCCGTGACAATTCCACGACAGTTGGCGCCCACCGTGGGGCCTGCGCACGGTGGTGTTGAGTTCTTGGGGGGATCTTTTTCTAGGGTTCGAGAAGTTCGCAATTTTTCGAGTTGAAGAAGAGTCAGAGCAACAAAATACAAAATTTGCCCAAAATCAAAAGCAGTGAAGTTTACGGTCTCTTCATAGCTACGGTCCGGCGGTTTATCTGATCACTTTTTAATCCAGTGAGATGGACTGAAGCTTTTTCTCGAAAGTCAACATACTACCAGTTCACCGAGCCTATGATGAGGGTTGCGTGCTGTGTGCCTCTGCGACCACGCGATCCATTGAACCGGAGCTATTTTCGCTACACCGTCGCCAGAAGCTGGAACAGAGAAATTTTTTCTGCAGTAACACCTCAGACGCTGCTGCCGTCGGGTTACTACAAACCCTATCTCCGTTTTGGCACAGGATGAAAAACTATGCGTAAGGCAGATTGCATCCGAGCAGCTGATGTATGCAGGTTCGCTTCAAATCTCAAGCCAAGGTGAAGACAAAGCCATCACATCAAATTGCCAGGGTATTAGATGCAAGTGCCAGTACTCAGATCCTCAAGGGAAAATTACTATAAAGAGAGAAAAAGTCCACAACCGATTACAATTCGGAAGCAACCTCCGCTGCAACCTCGCTTCGCGGGTGCTTCCGCCGCCGGGTTGAGCCGGCCCTGTCCCTCGGTCGGGGTCAACAACGAGCCACGCCCGGCCTCGTCTCGAGCTGCCCTCCTGCCGCGCGACTCCGCCTCCAAACCGGCAGTTCTTGAACCGCCCGCTACCTCCGCTGCCGTTTCAAGCCGTTCTAACTTCTAAGCAGTAGGAGAGCCGCCGTCGCTTCTGTTTCAAGTCGTCATCAAGTCACCAAGCATCAGAGGATCAAATTGCCTAGTCAAACCGCCTCGACTCGCCGGGATACGCGCATCCACTGTCTCGCCGCCGGGCCTGAGCCGGCTTCGCCCTGCCCAAAACGCACCACAAGTTGCCGTCGCGGGTGGATAGAAAAAAAGTAATGAGCAGTGGTAACGGATCTACAGTTGTTGATGTCGCTTACGATTAAAAAAAAGCTAATGCAAGGTCGTCATGGAATTTTATCACGTGAGGAAAGGAAGCAAAGGGGTACTACTACTTCAAAATTTTGTCTTCTCAAAACTGCTCGAGCCACCCACGTGAAGGACCAAGCTCCAACGTCTACATGAGAATCAAAAACAAGAGCCACTCCGGTTTAAGGTCTCCTCAAGAGAGTGATTAAAGTGCCACCGGAGTCACCGTGGATTATTCATGGACGCTATGTATATGGACCATCCGTTGTCCAGACAAGTCAGGTGATGTTTATCTAAGTTTTTTTGTTGACATATAATGTTTAACAATTACTTTCGACCGTATATTTTGATATGCAGGACAATTATTCATTATAAACGTGGTTTATATCATGTGTGCGGAGCATGCGCTGGCAATGCCCTGCCCGGTGTTCGTCCGTGCAACATTACACGGTGAATGGACACGTACAAGATGCCGCCCTTACGACCCGGATTACATCAGCTTGCCGGGATAGCGCCTGTGATTAACTCGCCCGTCCGTACCTGTTCACGACGACACGGATAACTCGCCCGTCCACCCTCGCGGTCTATAACATGGAGGACAATTTGCTCGTCCGCGCCGGTTTACAACACCGGGCCGGTTCATCTGCTTAGCTCCCGCGGCCGACTCACCTGCGGGTAATTTCAGCTTCACCTTGTGATCATCAACTCCGCGGTGATAATCTCTGACCTGACGCATCAGGTGAAATCCCTCCGGTATATTTTTATATTATATATTGCTTTCTTTTAAAAAAAGAGGAGCCATTACTTTGTCTTGCAAGTTCTTCAATGTAGGACAAATTAAATCACAAAGCTTTGAAGCTCTTAATATCTGGTTTAACATCCGGTTCAAGAAGAATTTATCTCTTGAAAAAAGTTAAAAATTGCCAAAGAGGACCTGCTGCCATGATACGCGGTTCAAACATGGGTATCCCGCCTTACTGGCCTAACATATTATTGATCACATGGAGGCTATCTGCTTCTTAAAGCGGGGTCTCTATTCTTTTACATCATGTGTGGTTACACGGAGTTGTTCTAAAGCGACCTCCAGTTTACCCCTTGAGTTTGCTTTTTAAAAGCATCATGTTATATTACTTGGAGGATTGGTCGTGTCCGAACCAATACCATACCTCTTGATAGGCGAGAGCCACCAGATCACTTGGGGACTTGGTCACGTCTGAACCAGTCATGCCTCTTGGTCGGCCTAAGGCCACAGAATCACTTGGGGGCTTGGTCGAACCCGAACCATTGTCATGCCACTTGGTCGGCATAAATGCCACGGTTTCATTTGGGGACCTGGCTGACTAGAACCATAGTTACACCTAACGGGAGCTTGGTCGTGTTCGGCCATGGTAACGCCATTTGATCAGCTCAAATAAACCTTTTTTGAAAACGGCTTTGTCATTGCCTTTGCTTAACAATTTTCTTTGCTATTTCTTTCTTTTTATTGCATTTTTTAAACCGACAAAGTTTTCAACCAATCAATTGACGGAACACAGTGCACGTCAATCCCGAGACTATTTGCCCGATTTGATCCTTGTTGTTAACATCCTCTTATGGAGTAACACGGTGTTTATCACAACCCGGCACGGTTTTATCATAAACCGGCAAAATATGACGGGAGTTATCATACTCAAGATTTGGGTTATCACCCTTGCTAAAAAAAGTTGGTAAACCAACAATGTGATACAATGTCACAGGTATGATATATTTCATATTTGATTATTCTTAAGTGCAGCCTTGATTATAAACCCGGGTTATATGTTGGGCATTATGACCCGTCCGGCGGCAAACCGCCAGGACACTTTAAACTTGTTGTATGCAGAAACAGGTTTGTAAAACCGGCCTGGCCTTTGGACTATAAGTCGCCAGTATATATATATTTGGATTGCACCATTGGAATCATGCGCTTATAAATCATTGGATTATATTATCTTGAATAGCCAACATGGCTAGATTTTTATGGTTATTAATAACCAATGTTATTGAGTTTTCAAAGTCGCTTTAGCGCAATGGCTATTATTTTATCAAAGGATATGATTTATTCTACAATGGAAGAAATAGTCCCGGGTCGCTGCAAGCTTACAACCCGGCACTTGGGGGCTACATTATTCAACTGAAGATTATATCAAATATGCAAGTCCCATGTCATTGCTAGCATGCACCATGGCACTTGGGGGCTAATGCAAAGTCATTTTTACTAGTCTTATTGAAGACCCGACTCATCATATTATAATGAGCCGACCCTTGGGGGCTACCAATTGCTCCTGTCAACAATTCAAGGTACACAAGTTTTCGTCCATAATATTGAAGGATCCATTGCTCAGTTGGTAAAGCACAAAGCTCTTAACCTTGTGGACGTGGGTTCAAGCCCTGCGATGGAAGCTACATTATAATATGTTATTTTCATTGAAGTATATATCAAGTCCCGGTTCAGTATTATCTTACTAAGCCGACCCTTGGGGGCTACACGTTGCTGTTCAAAGTTTACAATATTATATAAAGTCCCTGCTCATTATTGCATAATGACCCGGCCCTTGGGGGCTACACTGGTTGAAGTTTTTATGAGCATCAAGAAATTACAAGTCCCAGGTTGCTACAAGCATGACAACCCGACACTTGGGGGCTACATATATAGAGTATTCAGTTTATATAATTGAGATGAACAAACCGGATTTCTTCAAGGTTGAAACACTTATTGGAGCAAGTCTTAAGTTATCACTATGTTCTCCTCTTAAGACTTGGGGGCTACAGGTATTATGCATATAAAGGAGGAACATCTTCATTTTATCAGTTTTGAGTAAATCAGTAAGATCAATTACATGACCCGGTGTCGACAACAATTATGACCCGGTGCCATCAATATTTATAAATCGGCTATTTTGGTAATATTAAACCGGCAAGTTTTACATCTTCAAACCGGTTGAATATCAGATAAGTATTTTCAGACCCATATTTCTTAAATCGGTGCCTTGGGAGCTGAGTCAAAGGAGTTATTCTTCACAATATTTCTCGGTGACAAACCAATGTCGGCAAATTGATTATGAAGCTGGTCTGTTGACCCGGATTTCCCAGAAGGAGGAAATAACAAGGACTTAAGGATGATCAGGTACCGGTTTACAAAAATTCTTAACCCGGAGCATAACCTGTCAAATTTGTTCTTGTGTTTATTTTGCAGTATAAGTTTACCATGAATAAATCCAAGCTAAACTTGGGGGCTAATGTCGGGGATATACCCCGTGATGTAAACCGGCCAGAAGTTAACTCGGCCGGACTTGGCGGTTTATCTGAAGACCCCGCTGACACTTGGCGAGTTACTGGCGACCCGCCCTGACCTGGCGGTTTACAAGCAACCCACCTGGTCATTAGGACTCACTGGTGATCCGGCGTGCGGGATCGACGGATGACAAGGCCCAAAGCCCAGAAGGCCGGTTCACGTTTAACGGTGGGCCGGTTTAAGAGGAAAGGCATGAGGAACATTATCTTACAAGGAGCTAAGACGTGGACTTGTATCCAGTTTGTATTAGAGAGAGACTAGTCCTAATCCTAATAGGACTCCACATGTAAACCGCCCCTTTAACATATATAAGGAGGGGCAGGGCTCCCCAAAAGGGACAAGATTCACAAGTTCCACAAGTTGGACAAGTTAGGGTTAGACAATAGCTCTCGAGATAGAGCACACTTGTAACCGTGATCATCATCATCAATATCAATGAAGCAGGATGTAGGCTTTTACCTCCACCGTGAGGGGCCGAACCTGGGTAAAACATCGCGTGTCTCGTCCCGCTCAACCCCTCTCAAGCTACCACATAGATGCGTTGGCCTCGCGACTAAGTCCTGACACTAAGGACATCTGCCGTGACAATTCCACGACAACATCCATTTTCCATATCTCATAATCATAGAAGGCGACAATTGCTAACATGATTCAGACGGACTTCAGCTTTGCTACGGGTGAGAAAGTCTCATCGTAGTCAACCCCTTGAACTTGTCGGTAACCCTTAGCGACAAGCCGAGCTTTATAGATGGTCACATTACCATCCGTGTCTGTCTTCTTCTTAAAGATCCATTTATTTTCTATGGCTCGTCGATCATCGGGCAAGTCAGTCAAAGTCCATACTTCATTTTCATACATGGATCCTATCTCGGATTTCATGGCTTCCAGCCATTTGTCGGAATCTGGGCCCGCCATCACTTCTTCATAGTTCAAAGGTTCACCATTGTCTAACAACATGATTTCCAAGACAGGGTTGCCGTACCACTCTAGTGCGGAATGTGCCCTTGTGGACCTACGAAGTTCAGTAGCAACTTGATCTAAAGTTTCATGATCATCATCATTAACTTCCTCTCTAGTCGGTGCAGGCACCTCAGGAACAATTTCCTGGGCTGCGCCACTCCCCGGTTCAAGAGGTAATACTTCATCAAGTTCTACTCACCTCCCACTTATTTCTTTCGAGAGAAACTCTTTCTCTAGAAAGGATCCATTCTTGGCAACAAAGATCTTGCCTTCGGATCTGAGGTAGAAGGTATACCCAATAGTTTCTTTAGGGTATCCTATGAAGACACATTTTTCTGATTTGGGTTCGAGCTTTTAAGGTTGAAGTTTCTTGACATAAGCATCGCATCCCCAAACTTTTAGAAACGACAACTTAGGTTTCTTCCCAAATCATAATTCATACGGTGTCGTCTCAACGGATTTCGACGGAGCCTATTTAAAGTGAATGCGGCAGTCTCTAAAGCATAGCCCCAAAATGACAGTGGTAAATCGGTAAGAGACATCATGGATCCCACCATATCCAATAGAGTGCGATTACGACGTTCGGACACACCATTACGCTGAGGTGTTCCAGGCGGTGTGAGTTGTGAAACTATACCACATTTCCTTAAGTGTGTGCCAAATTCGTGACTCAAGTATTCTCCCCCACGATCTGATCGCAAGAACTTGATTTTTCTGTCACGTTTATTTTCAACCTCACTCTGAAATTCCTTGAACTTTTCAAAGGTCTCAGACTTGTGTTTCATTAAGTAGACATACCCATATCTACTCAAGTGATCAGTGAGGGTGAGAACATAACGATAGCCACCGCGAGCCTCAACGCTCATTGGACCACACACATCAGTATGTATGATTTCCAATAAGTTGGTTGCTCGCTCCATTGTTCCTGAGAACGGAGTCTTTGTCATTTTACCCATGAGGCATGGTTCGCACGTGTCAAATGATTCGTAATCAAGAGACTCCAAAAGTCCATCTACATGGAGCTTCTTCATGCGTTTGACACCTATGTGACCAAGGCGGCAGTGCCACAAGTATGTGGGACTATCATTATCAACCTTACATCTTTTGGTATTCACATTATGAATATGTGTAACATTACGCTCGAGATTCATTAAGAATAAACCATTCATCAGCGGAGCATGACCATAAAACATATCACTCATATAAATAGAACAACAATTATTCTCGGATTTAAATGAGTAGCCATCTCGAATTAAACAAGATCCTGATACAATGTTCATGCTCAAAGTTGGCACTAAATAACAATTATTGAGGTTTAAAACTAATCTTGTAGGTAAATGTAGAGGCAACGTGCCGACGGCGATCACATCGACCTTGGAACCATTCCCGACGCGCATCGTCACCTCGTCCTTCGCCAGTCTCCGCTTATTCCGCAGCTCCTGCTTTGAGTTACAAATGTGAGCAACCGCGCCGGTATCAAATACCCAGGAGCTACTACGAGTACTGGTAAGGTACACATCAATTACGTGTATATCACATATACCTTTAGTGTTGCCAGCCTTCTTGTCTGTTAAGTATTTGGGGCAGTTCCGCTTCCAGTGACCACTTCCCTTGCAATAAAAACACTCAGTCTCAGGCTTGGGTCCATTCTTTGACTTCTTCCCGGTAGCTTGCTTACCGGGCGCGGCAACTCCCTTGTCGTCCTTCTTGAAGTTCTTTTTACCCTTGCCTTTCTTGAACTTAGTGGTTTTATTCACCATCAACACTTGATGTTCCTTTTGATTTCCACCTCTGCTGATTTTAGCATTGAATATACCTTAGGAATGGTCTTTTCCATCCCCTGCATATTGAAGTTCATCACAAAGCTCTTGTAGCTTGGTGGAAGCGACTGAAGGATTCTATCAATGACCGCGTCATCCGGGAGATTAACTCCCAGCTGAGTCAAGCGGTTATGCAACCCAGACATTTTGAGTATGTGCTCACTGACAGAACTATTTTCCTCCATCTTACAACTGAAGAACTTGTTGGAGACTTCATATCTCTCGACCCGGGCATGAGCTTGGAAAACCATTTTCAGCTCTTCGAACATCTCATATGCTCCGTGTCGCTCAAAACGCTTTTGGAGCCCCGGTTCTAAGCTATAAAGCATGCCGCACTGAACGAGGGAGTAATCATCAGCACGTGTCTGCCAAGCGTTCATAACGTCTTGGTTCTGTGGGATGGGTGCGTCACCTAGCGGTGCTTTTAGGACATAATCTTTCTTGGCAGCTATGAGGATGATACTTAGGTTCCGGACCCAGTCCGTATAGTTGCTGCCATCATCTTTCAGCTTGGTTTTCTCTAGGAACGCGTTGAAGTTGAGGGCAACATTAGCGTGGGCCATTTGATCTACAAGACATAGTGTAAAGATTTTAGACTAAGTTCATGATAATTAAGTTCATCTAATCAAATTATTCAATGAACTCCCACTCAGATAGACATCCCTCTAGTCATCTAAGTGAAACATGATCCGAGTCAACTAGGCCGTGTCCGATCATCACATGAGACGGACTAGTCAACATCGGTGAACATCTTCATGTTGATCGTATCTTCTATACGACTCATGCTCGACCTTTCGGTCTTCCGTGTTCCGAGGCCATGTCTATACATGCTAGGCTCGTCAAGTCAACCTAAGTGTATTGCGTGTGTAAATCTGGCTTACACCCGTTGTATTCGAATGTTAGAATCTATCACACCCGATCATCACGTGGTGCTTCGAAACAACGAACCTTCGCAATGGTGCACAGTTAGGGGGAACACTTTCTTGAAATTATTACGAGGGATCATCTTATTTAAGCTACCGTCGTTCTAAGCAAATAAGATGCAAAACATGATAAACATCACATGCAATCAAATAGTGACATGATATGGCCAATATCATTTGCTCCTTTTGATCTCCATCTTCGGGGCTTGATGATCATCATTGTCACCGGCATGACACCATGATCTCCATCATCGTGATCTCCATCATCGTGTCTTCTTGAAGTCGTCTCGTCATCTATTACTTCTACTACTATGGCTAACGCTTTAGCAATAAAGTAAAGTAATTACATGACGTTTATGTTGACACGCAGGTCATAAATAAATTAAGACAACTCCTATGGCTCCTGCCGGTTGTCATACTCATCGACATGCAAGTCATGATTCCTATTACAAGAACATGATCAATCTCATACATCACATCTATCATTCATCACATCCTTTTGGCCATATACATCACACGGCACATGCTGCAAAAACAAGTTAGACGTCCTCTAATTGTTGTTACAAGTTTTTATGAGGCTGCTATAGGTTTCTAGCAAGAACGTTTCTTACCTACGCCAAAACCACAACGTGATATGCCAATTTCTATTTACCCTTCATAAGGATCCTTTTCATCGAATCCGATCCGACTAAAGTGGGAGAGACAGACACCCGCTAGCCACCTTATGCAACTAGTGCATGTCAATCGGTGGAACCAGTCTCATGTAAGCGTACGTGTAAGGTCGGTCCGGGCCACTTCATCCCACGATGCCACCGAATCAAGATAAGACTAGTAACGGCAAGCAAATTGACAATATCCACGCCCACAACTGCTTTGTGTTCTACTCGTGCATAGAAACTACGCATAGACCTAGCTCATGATGCCACTGTTGGGGAACGTAGCAGAATTTTAAAATTTTCTACGCATCACCAAGACCAATCTATGGAGTCATCTAGCAACGAGGGAGAGGGGAGTGCATCTACATACCCTTGTAGATCGCACGCGGAAGCGTTCAAGAGAACGGGGTTGATGGAGTCGTACTCGTCGTGATCCAAATCACCGATGACCTAGTGCCGAACGGACGGCACCTCCGCGTTCAACACACGTACGGTTGGGAAGACGTCTCCTCCAACTTGATCCAGCAAGGGGTAAGGAGAGGTTGATGAAGATCCAGCAGCACGACGGCGTGGTGGTGGAAGCAACAGTGATCTCGGCAGGGCTTCGCCAAGCTCAGGGAGAGGGAGGAGTGTCACAGGAGGGAGAGGGAGGCGCTAGGGGCTATGGTGCGGCTGCCCTCCCTCCCCCACTATATATAGGACCCCTAGGGGGGGCCTAGGAGATGCAATCTCCAAGGGGGGCGGCGGCCAAGGGGGGTGGAGTGCCCCCCAAGCCAAGTGGGGCGCGCCCACCCCTAGGGTTTCCAACCCTAGGCGTAGGGGAGGCCCATGGGGGGCGCACCAGCCCACTAGGGGCTGGTTCCCCTCCCACTTCAGCCCATGGGGCCCTCCGGGATAGGTGGCCCCACCCGGTGGACCCCCGGGACCCTTCCGGTGGTCCCGGTACAATACTGATTACCCCCGAAACTTTCCCGATGGCCGAAACTTGACTTCCTATATATAAATCTTCACCTTCGGACCATTACGGAACTCCTCGTGACATCCAGGATCTCATCCGGGACTCCGAAAAACTTTCGGGTTACCGTATACTAATATCTCAACAACCCTAGCGTCACCGAACCTTAAGTGTGTAGACCCTACGGGTTCGGGAGACACGCATACATGACCGAGACGACTCTCCGGTCGATAACCAACAGCGGGATCTGGATACCCATGTTGGCTCCCACATGCTCCTCGATGATCTCATCGGATGAACCACGATGTCGAGGATTCGATCAATCCCGTATACAATTCCCTTTGTCAATCGGTACGTTACTTGCCCGAGACCCGATCGTCGGTATCCCAATACCTCGTTCAATCTCGTTACCGGCAAGTCACTTTACTCGTACTGTAATGCATGATCCTGTGAACAACCACTTGGTCACATTGAGCTCATTATGATGATGCATTACTGAGTGGGCCCAGAGATACCTCTCCGTCATACGGAGTGACAAATCCCAGTCTCGATTCGTGCCGACCCAACAGACACTTTCGGAGATACCCTTAGTGTACCTTTATAGTCACCCAATTACGTTGTGACGTTTGGCACACCCAAAGCACTCCTATGGTATCCGGGAGTTGCACAATCTCATGGTCTAAGGAAATGATACTTGACATTCGGAAAAGCTATAGCAAACGAACTACACGATCTTTGAGCTATGCTTAGGATTGGGTCTTGTCCATCACATCATTCTCCTAATGATGTGATCCCGTTATCAATGACATCCAATGTCCATAGTCAGGAAACCATGACTATCTTTTGATCAACGAGCTAGTCAACTAGAGGCTCACTAGGGACGTGTTGTGGTCTATGTATTCACACATGTATTACGATTTCCGGATAACACAATTATACCATGAATAATAGACAATTATCATGAACAAAAAAATATAATAATAATCATTTTATTATTGCCTCCAGGGCATATTTCCAACACATACATGTCCATTATGCTTCAATATTTTCATGGCAAGTTCTTCCTTTTATTGGTCATGGCAATTGAAATTTTCATGGTCCATGTCCATTTTTTATTTTAATGCCATGGAAAATTTCACTTTCATCTATTTTTCATGGTATTTTTTGTCCACCTGTTTGACACTACGTACAATGCAAATTGCCATGACTTCTCTCTTTTCGTGCCATTGCATAAACAAAGATCTTTTTGTCCATGGCAAAATTTACTTTTGTTAAACACGAATGGCAATTTTCGGTTTGCATCATTGAGGTTTTTTTGTTCTCAATTTTCCCCCTTTTAATGGCAATTTTTTTATATTATGGCAAAATCTGGGCTTTCTTCACAGCTCAAAATATGCTTTTTAGTCACAGTAGAAACTGGGCGATACCGGGCTTTTCTTTTCTTTTT
>NC_041382.1:673480554-673490122 GCF_002162155.2 Triticum dicoccoides | reverse complement strand
ATGCTCCCACATCAAACATCTGACGTTATCGACAATCTTTTTTAATACATAATTAGTTGTTTCCATATATGTGATAAACATCTTTAATACATGATGAGTACTACCTAAGTCCTGGTTTACTAATCTTCATTGTATTTTGGGACAATGTTTAACCGCATATGTGACGAGTAAAATCTTAATGCATGTCACCAAAAATTATAATGTTGGATTCATATTTGAATGTAGTTTTTAGTGATATTATTTTTACTACGTATAACATATATTTTACTAAAGGGGGGTTTTTATTTTTTTCTAACATGGCAAACTTGTTTTTATGGACATGGCAAACTTAATTTATAGACCATGCCAAATTTAATATAAATACCATGGCAAATTTGATTTTTTTCGTATCATGGCAAAATTTACTTCTTTATTGCCATGACAAATTTCACATGTCTTTTTTTGCTTCGATTACCATGTCTTTTTTCGTATCATGTCCGTTTTTTTTCACTTTCTAATGCCATGGCAAATTTCACTTTCCATTTTTTTCCATGGGAATTTTTTCTTATTCATGGGACCATGGTGCATTTCCTTTATGAACATGGCAATTACCAGCAAACAATATATGGTACATTTCTCGTGTTCTACATTATGGCAATTTTCAATCCACATCTTCTTGCGTCTTCATGTATATAGTAAAATACCATGGCAATAAATTTAACTTTTTCATTGACATGGAAATTTTTACTCTTTATTTTCCATGGCGATTTACATTTATTTTCATGGCTAAATTACCTATATCGACATGGAAAATATTTAACTATTATTGCCATGGCAATTTTTACTTTTTATTTGCCATGGAACTATCACATTTATTTGCCATGGCAAAATTACATATATTGCCATGACAAATTTACTCCTACATACATGTGCATTATGCTTCAATATTTTCATGGCAAGTTCTTCCTTTTTTTGGTCATGGCAATCGAAATTTTCATGGTCCATGTCCATTTTTTTATTTTAATGCCATGGAAAATTTCACTTTCATCTATTTTTCATGGTATTTTTTGTCCACCTGTTTGACACTACGTACAATGCAAATTGCCATGACTTCTCCCTTTTCGTGCAATTGCATAAACAAAGATCTTTTTGTCCATGGCAAAATTTGCTTTTGTTAAAGACGAATGGCAATTTTCGGTTTGCATCACTGAGTTTTTTTGTTCTCATTTTGTTCATGGTATGGCAAAATCTGGGCTTTCTTCACAGCTCAAAATATGCTTTTTAGTCACAGTAGAAACTGGGCCATATGGGTCTCCTCTAATGCCGAACTGGTTCATTCGATCGATGCTCCCACACCGAACATCTGACGTTATCGGCGATCTTTTTTAATATATAATTAGTTATTTTCATATAAACATCTTTAATACATGATGAGTACTACTTTCGTCCTGGTTTACTAATCTCTATTGTATTTTGGGGCAAAGTTTGCCCGCATATTTGACGAGCGAAATCTTAATGCATGTCATCGAAAATTATAATGTTGGATTCATATTTGAATGTAGTTTTCAATGATATCATTTTTGCTACGTATAACATATATTTTATTGGTTAAAAAGGCAAAGGGTCACCAATGTTGTGCGGAAACATGGTTGATTCTCCCGTGCATTTCCTAACATTGGTCTTTCTAGTAGGGCTTCGACGATGGTGATGTGAGAAGGTGCACGGGAAAGCGAACGAGATACAGTGGGCATTGACCCATGAAGCGACACCACATCGACACGGCCACCCGAGATACATATCAGCTGTTTTCGGGTCGTTGCCTCTTCTTGGATGTATGCACGGTTTCGCGATGGCGATGCCCGGCCGGCCGGGAGGGGAAAGGAGGAGCCGTATGCGCCGGCGGAGTGCCGTGACGACGAGACTGGCTCGGTCGGTCGCCTCGAAACGTGCGGAGGCGGACAAGCGGCCGGGAAATGACACGGACGTAAACCTGACCATTTCCTTTTCTTATCTTGACCCGATACTTTTTTTTTTGTGAATGACCCGATACATATCCATGCAGCCAGCAGTCCGTCGTTCTCATCCGAACAATTTCGCTAAACCCAAGGAGGCCGCATTTGCTTCGTCCCACTCCCTGCCTCGTAAAAGGCGAGCTCTGAAACTGGTTCAAGCACAAATGCACACGTGGATAGACACCGAAAGTAAATCGAGATAGTAGTGCATTTACTTTCATAAAAAAAAGTTTACACCAAGAGGAACGGGTTTCTCATTCACAGAGGTCCAACTAAGAGTATCTATACCAAACTTAGATTTGCTAGTGAGTAAAACTGTCAATGGTTATGTGGTTTAAAGACTGGTAGCTTTTGGATGTTGGTAGTTGGTTAGGGTTCTCTGGTCTGGACTTGAATTCGTGATGGTTTCGTTAATGAAACCGGAGAGGAAATCCCTCTTTTCCTAAAAAAAAAGTCTATACCCAAACTTGACAAATCTGATCCGTCAAACGTCCGCGGACGCATTCAAACGTGTATGCGGGCATTGAGCGGACACTCTCATTTAGGTTTGTTCTCACCACGTATCTTAAACTAGTGGTTGAGACATCACCCTGTGACGCCGCTTGAAAAAAAGTTATACACACGTTTTCATTTAAAAAAATTAACGTAGTCCTCGCCTCCATCTAAAAAAAAATAAAAAAAATCATCAACATAGCCTACCAGCCAGCGTCACTATGCGTAGCCTTCCATTAAAAAAATATGTGGGATCATCATCTTCATCTAAAAAGGAAAACAAATTTAAAAAATCCTTACCTCCACCTACAAATAATACCTCAAAAGCTTTTTCACCACGGCCAACTAGGTTGCGCCACGTGGCATAGCTAGTTGGTTGTCCTTCACGCGACGCTTAATGGGTTTAATCCCAAAAACTTTTTCACCGCGGCCAACCAACTTGCGCCACGTGGCATAGTTGGTTGTCCGCCCTTCACGCGACGCTTAATGGTTTAACCCTAAAAGCTTTTTCGCCGCGGCCAACCAGCTTGCGCCACGTGGCATAGCTGGTTGTCCGCCCTTCACGCGACGCTTAATGGTTTAACCCTAAAAGATTTTTCACCGCGGTCAACCAGCTTGTGCCACTTGGTATAGCTGGTTGCCCCCCCCCCCCTTCACGCGACGCTTAATGGGTTTAACCCCAAAAGCTTTTTCACCGTGGTCAACCAGCTTGCGCCACGTAGCATAGCTGGTTGGCCGCCCTTCACGCGACGCTTAATATCTTAAATTTGATCCCTCATATCCATGCAACACATGCATGTACAAAAATAAACCTACGAAGATCAACGAACTACCATGAATCTAGTTAAAAAGGGGCATAATTGTAGCATAAACGATCATCAGACAACCAAAAAATACCGTTTCAATTGGATAGTACCCTAAAAATATGATCAAAAAACCTTAATTCAACTAAGAAGGGAGGAGGAAATCACCATTTCCTCGCCGCTGCCTTCCCCTTGCGTTCAGCAGTATTGCTTTGGCCTTCGGTGTATGCGTCGGCCGCCGGAGGGTCATTGTCGTCATTGTCGGAGCTTGAGCCATCGTCAGACAGCTCCATGTGACCCCCGGCAAACCTCCGGAGGAAGTGTTCCCGCTCCTCGATGTGCCTCCTCGCCTTCGCCGACGCCACGCGCTCCAACGGTTCGATAGCGAGCCGGAGCGCTTTGGCGTTCTTCCACCGCAGTCGCCGTGCATCCATCTCCGCCGTGTCGGGAGCGTCGGAGGACAGACACAATGAGCGCGTCCTCGGGATCAATGGGTGCGCGCGAATGCCCGACACCTGGTTGACGTGTCCCCCTCTGCCATGGCCTTCCTCGCGCGTTGCCGCTCACGCTGTGCGGCCCGCGCCTCCAACTCGGGCGTCCTCGACCGGCCCGGCGCCGACGTGGGCACAAGCACCCAACGGTGCCCGTGGACTCTCTCCGGAGGTAGAATGGACGGGGTGGCGTCCGGGCGGCGTTCCTGTATTGGGGCGGCTCTCCCACCAATGCTGCGCGCCAGACGAGGCGGCCCAGCAACGTCGCCTGCACTACGACGGCGGGCGAAAGGGGATGACATGTCGCTCCGTGAGCTACCTCTGTTGTGCCAACCTGATCTAGACGGGAGCGACGCAGAGCAATGCGGAGAGCGACCGCGTGGACGTCGCTCATGTCGCCATTGGAGGCGGAGCCGCTCCGGACATCCGCCATGGATCAAATTGGGAAGAGGAGAGGGCGAATTGGGAAGAGGGGAGGACAGAAAGAGTGGAGTGGACTGAGGCCTAGGGTTCATCGGAGGGATATATATGGGGTCGGGGTGGGCCGGGCTGATGTGGCGGACGCGTCCGAGCGCGCCCGAATCACCCTATATTCGCCCTCTATTTGAGCTAGATATGAGCAGCGGCGGACAGTCCGAATGTCTGAGAATGCTTTAAGGCGTCCGGATAAGTCGGGTTTTTATAACCGGTCAGCCCGCTCAAGCGTTTGATATGTGTTTGACGCCCCTGGCTGGAGATGCTCTAAAACTGTGAGCCCGTTAGGTCTAGTGCACCAAATGCTCAGCAACGGAGCCTTGAGGTCATCTTCGAGCAATAAAGTCATGAGAAAAATACTTATACAAAGTATACTAATACCCTAAAAGCTTTTTCACCACGGCCAATCAGATTGCGCCTCGTGGCATAGCTAGTTGGTTGTCCTTCGCGCGACGATTAATGGGTTTAACCCCAAAAGCTTTTTCACCGCGGCCAACCAGCTTGCGCCACATGGCATAGCTGGTTGTCCGGCGTGCTTAGTGGTTTAACCCCAAAAGCTTTTTCATCGCGGCCAACCAGCTTGCGCCACGTAGCATAGCTGGTTGGCCCCCCTTCACGCGACGCTTAATGGGTTTAACCCAAAAGCTTTTTCACCGCGGCCAACCAGCTTGCGCCACGTGGCATAGCTGGTTGTCCGCCCTTCACGCGACGCTTAATGGTTTAACCCCAAAAGGTTTTTCACCACGGCCAACCAGTTTGCGCCACGTAGCATAGCTGGTTGGCCCCCCTTCACGTGACGCTTAATGGGTTTAACCCCAAAAGCTTTTTCACCGCGGCCAACCAGCTTGCGCCACGTGGCATAGCTGGTTGGCCGCCCTTCACGCGACGCTTAATATCTTAAATTTGATCCCTCATATCCATGCAACACATGCATGTACAAAAATAAACCTACGAAGATCAACGAACTACCACCAATCTAGTTAAAAAGGGGCATAATCGTAGCATAAACGATCATCAGACAACCAAAAGATGCCGTTTCAATTGGATAGTACCCTAAAAATATGATTAAAAACCTTAATTCAACTGAGAAGGGAGGAGGAAATCACCATTTCCTCGCCGCTCCCTTCCTCTTGCGTTCAGCAGTATTGCTTTGGCCTTCGGTGTATGCATCGGCCGCCGGAGGGTCATTGTCGCCATTGTCGGAGCTTGAGCCATTGTCGGACAGCTCCATGTGACCCCCGGCAAGCCTCCGGAGAAAGCGTTCCCGCTCCTCGATGTGCCCCCTCGTCTTCGCCGATGCCTCGTGCTCCAACGGTTTGATAGCGAGCCGGAGCGCTTTGGCGTTCTTCCACCGCAGTCGCCGTGCATCCGTCTCCGCCGTGTCGAGAGCGTCGGAGGACAGACACAATGAGCGCGTCCTCGGGATCGACGGGTGCGCGCGAATGCCCGACACCTGGTCGACGCGTCGCCCGCTGCCATGGCCTTCCTCGCGCGTTGCCGCTCACGCCGTGCGGCCCGCGCCTCCAACTCGGGCATCCTCGACCGGCCCGACGCCGACATGGGCACAAGCACCCAACGGTGCCCATGGACTTTCTCCGAAAGTAGAATGGACGGGGTGTCGTCCAGGCGGCGTTCCTGGATTGGGGCGGAGCGGGCGGCGCTCCCACCAGTGCTGCGTGCCAGACGAGACGGCCCAACAACGTCGCCTGCACTACAACGTCGGGCGAAAGGGGATGACGCGTTGCTCCGTGAGCTACCTCCGTTGTGCCATCCTGATCTAGATGGGAGCGGCGCAGAGCAATGCGGAGAGCGACCGCGTGGACGTCGCTCTTGTCGCCATTGGAGGCAGAGCCGCTCCGGACATCCGCCATGGATCAAATTGGGAAGAGGAGAGGGCGAATTGGGAAGAGGGAAGGACAGAAAGAGTGGAGTGGACTGAGGCCTAGGGTTCATCGGAGGGATATATATGGGGTCGGGGGTGGGCCGGGCTGATGTGACAGACGCGTCCGAGCGCGCCCGAATCACCCTATATCCGCTCTCTATTTGAGCTGGATATGAGGAGCGGCGGACAGTCCGAATGTCTGAGAATGGTTTAAGGCGTCCGGATGAGTCGGTTTTTGATGACCGGTCAGCCCGCTCAAGCGTTTGATATGCGTTTGACGCCCCTGGCTGCAGATGCTCTAAAACTGTGAGTCCGTTAGGTCTAGTGCACGAGATGCTCAGCAACGGAGCTTTGAGATACTTCATCTGTTTTTTAGTCTGCATATAAGATTTGATCAAAGTCAAACTTTATAAAGTTTGACCAACTTTATAAAAAAATATCAATATCTACAAATACTAAAGCTATATGGTATGAAAATTAATTTCATGATGCATCTAACAATATTGGTTTTATATTATGAATCTTGATTTTTTTTCTATATATTTTGTCAAAGTTAACAAAGTTTGATTTTGACCAAATATTATATGCAGACTAAAAAGTAACGGAGGAAATACTAAGGCCAACTTCACCGCACGACCCCAAACGGACATCCGGATTGGCCGGATTTTGTCCCTTTGAGGCGCCGATGGGTTCGCCCGTGTCCGCCTTTGTCAGATGGGTCGTGCGTGCGCGCACCGCGCGGCCGCACCCCAAATCGTGTTCGGGGTGGACGTGAATAAAACAAATATAAAAACTAGAATGAAATAACTAAAAAACTAAATGAAAGCATTTTAAAAAAACATAAAACATATATAGGGGATGACCACAAAACGGCCCAGTTTGCACGGCCACTTAAAAGGCCCAGTTTTCGTAATTAACATATAAAACAAAATAAAAAAACGCCTCCGCCTTCCGCGCGCTCCTGCCGCGCCCGTCGGTGCCGTGGTCGTCGCCGTCTTCACTAGCCGCCGGTGTCGTCGTCGTCGCTGACGAGGTCGGCGTAGTCCAGTGGCGTCCACAGATGGGCCGGAGGTGCGTGGTGGACGGGGGCGGGCTGGACGGCCGGAGGTGCCTGCACCACCTCCTCCCGTGGCGAGGCCTCCCGCTCCGGTGACCGTGGCGGAGTGGGGCACCAGTTCACGCCCACGCCGGCGGACATCTCCGGAGCAGTGCAGGACCAGCCCACCCCTGGCCCAGCAGCTGCTGGAACGCGGCCGGCGGGTCCTCCCTCTTCTCGTCCTCCACGGCCACCATCTGGAGCTCCGGGAAGGCGACGTCCCCGGCGGCAGAGAGGGCCATGGCCTCCTCCAGGCCGTCCCACTGCCGCTCGTTGTGCGTGTACATGGAGTCGTCCATGACACGCTTGAGGAGACGGGCCTCCTCCTCCGCTGACATGCGAGGAGGTGGAGGGGGCGACGGAGACGGCGATGGCGATGGCGTGGGCATGACGCCGCGCACCCGCCTACGCCCGCGCTCCTGGGCGCGCCCCTGTCGTGGCCGCCGCGGCCCCGTCGAGGTGTCGGCGAAGAAGGACGCGCGCCTGGTGTCGTGCTCGTCACGAAACCAGGTGTCCTACAGCGCGGAGTCGGGGGCGTACCTGGGATCGTAGAAGAGGTCGTCGGGGAAGAGGCGGCGGCGGCGCTCGATCTCCTCTTCGCGCGCACGACCGCTCGTCGGGACCGGAGGGATCGGGACCCGGTCGGCGGACAGATGCCAGTTATTGGGGAGATGGGCGTCGCTCCAGGGGAGCGGCGTCCTCGTCTCCCAATAACGGTGGCACACCGACGCACGGACGTAATGTTGGGCGCGCGCGCTGGCGGACGTGGGCGCGATGGAGAACGTGGGCAGCACGGGGGCCCGGCGTGGTGGCGATGGCGACGGCGTCTCCTCCTTCACCGAGCCGCGGCGGCGTCCCGACGAGGAGCCAGCCTCGCGGTCGTGCCTGCCTTTGCGGCCGTAGTTCCATAGCCCCTTGGCTGCGGGCGGCCGGCCGACGAGTTCTTGGCTAGGGTTTGGGACGTGGTCGCCGATGTCGGGTTTCGAGGAGGCCGCGGGGTGGCGTGGGGCAGTGTGGACGACGACCCGTCCATACTTCCCACTTAAAAAAGGACGGCGACCGTTCGACGTGCGGATGCCAGGTGGGACCGCCCGCTCGTGCGCATTGATATGGGCGGGTGGGAGGTAGGTGGCCGCCTGCCACGCGGCCCCGACGCGGACAAGCGCGCGTCCGTTTGGTGTCCGCCGCGACCCAAACCCGGCGTAAGTTTACGCTCGAAATGGGTCGGCTCGGACACAAAACGGACAGGATGGGTCCGGGCCGTCGCGCGCTGGGCTGCCTCCTTTGTCCGTTTTACCCCAAAAGAACGGAGCCGGACAAGATAGGGTCGCGCAGTGGAGTTGGTCTAAGCTTAATTCTCGGCGATCCGTTTGCGTGCCTCTGACAGTTGCAACGCCCTAAACTTGGAATGACGTCGCTTTTCACGGCAGCATAGCTGTTCCAGCGACGCCCGTCTCAACAGAAATCACCACTCCGTTGTCCATTCATAGCCAGCCATGCATGCTGCTACCTGGGGCAGCTAGCTGTTTCCACTTGCACATGTTTCTTTCCACTTCAACTTGAAAAGAAGAAGGAAAAGAAAGCACTGCAGTTGCCACGACCCACTCGTCACTCGAGACTACGACGATTCTCGTGCGACGAATGGGCATCCGGAGAAGTAGAAGGACGCCAGGAAAATGACAGAAAAAAGAAGAAGAGAAAAGATCTCCACCACTAGAGTACGAGCAGAAGCGCGGGGAGAAAACAACACGCTGCTGGCCTATGTAGTAGGAGAGTATCATCTCACTCGTCTAGCCCAGCTGCCTCGTATTCAAGACCGAAGCCGCTGCTTGACTTGTAGTCCTATTTTTTTTTTTTGAGGGAAGACTTGTAGTCCTACTTGCGCGGATGATATCAAGCAGTAGATTGTAGTGGTGGTTAGCAGCAGCAGCATCTAGAAAAACGACTACGATCGAACTCCCTGGCTCCTCAGCGATTTGGGCCTCCTGGCCGTTCGATCGGTTCCCTTGATGCGTTCTCGGCCATCGGATCGAGCGGTGGGATGGCCTGCTCCGTCGGATCGAATCCCGCCTCCCTGTAGCAGTCGCGAAACCGCGCGAACCCCGTCCCGTCCGCCCCGTCTGCCTGGCCCTATGTCCCTGACCTGTGGGGTCCCGGCTGGTGGCCCCCGAACGTCAGCGAGCGGGTGTGCGGGCGGGCCTGTGTGCCCATTGCCGCGCTCGCCGGGCGGTAAATATCCCATGCCACCGCACGGGAATATTGCTCCCCGCCGAGGGCTTTTTCGTCTTATCGTGTCCAGGCCGCTTGCATGGTGGGCGATGGTTGGCGCGGCGCGGCTA
>NC_041382.1:673460117-673480378 GCF_002162155.2 Triticum dicoccoides | reverse complement strand
CTTGATAGTGTCAAAGGGCAATGTAGATCCAACTAAAATTTAAAACTTTGACTTATATTAGGACAAAAGATAGAAGTGCATTTATTCCGGATGGAGGGAGTACTGGCTACTGATGCTAGGGTAGCATCCCCATGTGTATGTATGAATATTCTTGATTGATAGTGTCGGTTTTGGGTAGATAAAATATGACCATGAACACGACACAATGAGCTAAAATATAGCAATACTTGCACATTATGGAATTTTTTGTAGATTGATGCATACTTGCACAACAAGCAATTGGGAATGCACTCCGTTTCAAAAAAAATGACTCAACTTTGTATTAGACATGGATTACTCAACTTTATACTAGACTCAATTCTAGTAACTTTGGATTGGAGGGTGAGTAGACAGATTAGATAGATGGATAGGTACTACTGCTGGTGTTTGTTTTAGTTGGGTAATACTAGTATATCATCGTGTACTGGTAAAATCGATCGTGCGCGGGCTGTGTGCGACCCGTAACAATAGCCAGCCAGAGAAGAGAAGAGAAGAGGAGAGAAATCTGCAAAGCGGTTAGTTGGCAGGCACGGACGGACGGGCGGGCGCGTCGTTCTCGCGCGTCGCACAGCGCACAGATGCTCTGCTCTCGCGGCCGCACGATGCTGGATTTCGCAACTTTTTACACGAGCGGGGGCGTACATGCACCGCCGTGGTAGAAACTGACGGGAGATTCGGTCGATGCTCCATGCGAGAGGGCGAAAAGTGGCTTCGGCTTTCAACGTGGGGGCAGGAGTTACCGCCCGGGACGACGCTGATCTGATGGACGTGTCATGGGTTCTCGATCGAGTCTGATGATACGGCGACAGCGTAGGCGCCCTAGTACTACGACGTGCTACTTGCTGCTCCCACCACCACCTCCGGCTCCGGGGTCATAATTTCTACAGTGATTTAATGGGATTTTTTTCCCAAAGCGAATGGGAAAGTGGTGAAAACAGTGGTGCAGTGTACGTGACCCTTGCGTGCCATTACCACCGGATTTAGATCCCCACAGCTGATTAATTTGCCACCTATCACCAATGCCCCAAGTCACACTCCACCTTGCAGTGCCAATGCATGCACTTTGCTGTTCGCTCTCCTTCTTGTCACCCACTCCTTGTCCCCATCACCCCATTGTGAGCTCTTTATCTACCCTACTCAACTCACTGATCGTCTGCACCACCGGAGCAAGGTGGAGGATGGAAGCAAGGAAGCATCGTCGCCCTTGATTTGGATGGATGGGAATATGGGGTGGCGGCCTCACAAGGAAAGCATTGGTCATATTGCGCAAGTCCCATAAAGGGAAGAATTGACAGCCATGTGCCAAATCTCACATACCATCTCACATGGCAAGTTATCAAGCACAAATCTCGCAAAAAAAAAGTTATCAAGCACAACTTATGCAAAATCGTTCAGGTATGGTAGCAAATAATGGCTTGATTCCTGCTACTACCAAAAGTGTAATCCCGTGCAACAATGCAACCGTGCTAAACAATGCGGCATGGACCACAACGCGGTGCGCCAGCAGGGCATTGGATTCAGTACATTTCTTTCGTGCTGCTGCTGCTAATATACTTACGATCTACCATTAATCCAGAACAATAACTCGGCAAAAAAATTGATTTCTACAGAGCAAATACCGATGGCATGGCATAGTAGTAATAAGTGGAGAATACGGGGGGCCGTCCGGGAAAGAGAGGGAGGGGGCGAAAGGAAAAGAATGGAATAAAAGGCGGAAGGAAGGGAGCTTGGCAGTTCCGCGATATTCCAACTTCCGCAGACGAGCCCCGCGGAGGCGGCTCCTCCTGGCCCTCCTACTCTCTCGCACACTCCGTTTCCTTCCCTTCCTTCCTCCCAAAGCTCGTATTTTTAGCCATCTCTCGGCCCGGCGGAGCTCTCTCGCCATGGCCAAGAACACATGCAAGCTCTGCTGCCGCCGCTTCGCCAGCCCGCGCGCGCTCGCCGGCCACATGCGCTCCCACTCCGTCAAGGTCGCCCGACCGCAGCAGATCTCGTCGGCCTCCTCCGCGTCCACCTCCGTCGCGGCCGCGGAGGACGACGCCAGGATGGCCATCCAGGCCCACGTGCTCCGCGGCAAGCCCAAGCGGCGGGCGCGCCTCGCCGAGTCCGACTTCTCGGATCGCGAGAGCGAGGCGGAGTACCCGTCGCAGTCGCCTGGCGCCAAGCGCGTGCATGCCGGATCGCGCGACGCCGAGCCGGTGAGCTCCGTGTCCGACGCCGCCACGCCGGAGGAGGACGTCGCGCGGTCCCTCATGATGCTCTCCCGCGACTCCTGGCCCGCGCCGCCGCCGTCCTACCGCGCCGCCGACTCCGACGACGCAGAGGCCGCGCCCGCGCCCCCGGCGGCCGAGCAGAAGCGGACGCGGTTCCAGTGCCCGGCGTGCAAGAAGGTGTTCCGATCGTACCAGGCGCTGGGCGGGCACCGCGCGAGCCACGTCCGCGGCGGCAGGGGCGGCTGCTGCGCGCCCCCGCTCAACCCGCCTCCCGCGTCCACCCACCTGCAGCCATTGCCGGAATGCGAGGAGGGCACGAAGCCGCCGCCGCATCCGCACGAGTGCCCCTGCTGCTCCCGCGTGTTCGCGTCGGGCCAGGCCCTCGGCGGCCACAAGCGGCCCCAGCTCCGCCCAGCCGCCGCCGCCGTGGCCGCTCATCCGGCGGCCGCGATGAAAAGCCTGGGCCTCATTGATCTGAACCTCCCGGCGCCGTTCGAGGACGTGGAGCTCTCCGCCGTGTCAGATCCCTTCCTCGCGGCAAGGCCAGGCCACTGAAGCAAGCAGAGCAAGCAATCCGGCGTGCTTTTCCTTTCGGTCGGTCGGTGGGTTGGTTCCAGTGGAGATGGATGATCCGGGCCTGTGATCGCTGGCGAGAAAGATGGTGCTCAGGCAGTAAGCCAAAAAGGTAAAGAAGAAAAGGGTTAAGAAAAAGAGAGGCATCCGTCTATGGGTAGTTATTTTTCGTGCTGTAGTTCTCCTCTCCCTCGGCTCTGGTGTGTCTTTTTGTTTGTTTCAAGCTACGGAACAGAGTAGATCGGGCCAGCAAACAGAGCCAGCTGCTGCTGCTAGTTAGTATTGTTTCTCTTTTGGCTCGATCTTGGTAGCCTACAAGAAAATAGGGCAAAATTTAGCTAAACTGTTGCTGTCTGTCGCAGTCTCCAGCTGTTCTTGTTCCAACTGTCCATCGCATATTAGCATAGCATGGCATGGCATGGCACTTCACCAAGCAACCGATCATTACTCGCTAGCAGGCAGGCAGGCAGTAGTGAAGCCATAAGCAACAAAATAGCAACAAGAATGCAGGAGCAGCGAAAAGGGCCGCTGTACTTTGCTCCCCCTGTAGCCCAGCCCACGTCTGCCTCGCTCGCTTCCCACCACATTCCCTTCCCCATACTGTGCTGCGCATTGCATTGAATCCTGCAAGCAAAATGGCCGTATAACCAACAAATAAAGCGGCTCGGAATGTCGTTTCAATCGCGGTACAGCCGTGAAGATTACCTGCTCCATTGCTGCTGTGCACTGTGCAGGGTCTGTGTAGCTTTTCACTTTCAAGTCAGATTTTTTTTTTATACTAGATTTTTTGGGGGCTGGGTTTGTTGGGTTGGGGCCTGGATCTCTGTCAACAGTTGGGAGGGAGGCCTCTGCAACCGCAGCCGATTCTGCAGGAGGTGGTTGCGGCATGGGCCGCCGCCCTCGCCCACGTGGCGCCCGTCCCTCTCCATCCTATGTTTGGATTCGCATCGACTGGTCAGGTCAGTGGCCACGAACCTCGGTGGCGTGGGCGATATTGACTAACTTGTGCTGGGATTAGCAGGATAGTTAACGCACGCCTAATCCGGGTTTATTCTTAGTTTAATCGGCTCGCTCTTGCTAATCGCCGGCGTACCGGCCTCGCCCGCCTGCGGAAAGAAAGAAGCTGCGGGGGCGCGCGGGCCGAGGCGGATCGCGGGGGTGAACTGCTTGGTCCACCCGGCAGCTGGTGGAGCCGGGAGGGAACAAGGGATGACACGTGGGCCCTCCCTTGCCCCTGCGGCACGCGTGTGCTCCTCCGTGTGGCGGTAGCGGGAGGGTGGGGACGGGGAGAGATTCAGGGGGACGTGGGGCCGGCCGGACGAGGCGGGGCTGCCTCACGTGCGTGGCGGCACGGGATGGCCCATCGGATCGGATCATGGTTGGACCGGACGCCTGCGATTTTCATCATCGATCCTCCTCTTCTATTCTAACTGCTGCTGAAGCCATAGTCCTACTCCATGCCTGTGGCTCGGCAAAAAAACACGAACTGGCATCGGTACTATACAGTATTCATACCAGTAGAATGTTTTTTTTTGACACGGGAAAAGGTAACCGCTTATGAAACGGATCGAGCACACCGGTGTTTGACCCGGCTACTGGCTTTTCCGTGGTGTCGTGGTCGCTGCAAGCAAGACTCCGTGAGTGGAGAACAACAGGGTACGGTGTGAGCTTGCACCAAGGTTCACGCCGTGGCCGTCCCATCACGCGACGCCTGGGAATTCCTGCTGGCGTTGGACCAGTGATGCTACTCACACTCACACTCCAAAGGCCATTCTTTCATGGCTAGTAGTGAAAAATATATGGAAAACATAATCGATTGTCGATTTTGCCAGTTATCGGAGGAAAAACGGGCATGTGAAAAATATGCTGCTTGTTCGGAACGAAGAAACGATGACGCAGGGTGCGTATACCACTTGCTATGGTCATCGCCGTGTGCAGCCGAGCACGCACGGAAGGTCGACCAAAGGCAAAGGCCTCCGCCGCTGCTCAGCTTAACCTGCGTGCCACCAATGTACAGTACTTTGTGCGTATCCGTTGCGCAGGCGACTATTCCGCGCACTCAGCGGCAGGCAACGGACGGGACTTGCCTACTCCCCGCGCGTGCTCTCATCCGTGCTCCCGCGTACGTGGCTTGATTTGATTAAAACAAAATAAAGCCCGACGCTACCCTCTTAAAATCAGAGCGGGGGGAAGATGATTAGATTAAAAAAAAAGGAGAAAAAGACATCCGTAGGATGAAGTGGGAGCACGGATGAGAGCATGGGGAGGGAGCAGGCAAGCCGGATCCGCGGGCAACAGGGACAGGCCAGTGGCAAGGTAAACTGGTTGACCGCCGAGTTGATTGGCTCACCTCCCTACGCGTATAGAGGTGGTGGCATTAGGCCGACTCCAATGCGCGACCCATCCTCTCCGCCAGCGCCCGTCTGTTTTCTGTCCGCTTTCAACCTATTTCCGGCTCAAGTTTGAGTCGAGTTCGCGGCCGAGCGGATAGGCGGGGACGGGCGGAATGCGCCCCCTTGTCCTTCCCTGGCCCGCCCGTCAATGGCACAACCGGCCACTTTCCCTTCTTTTCCTTCAAAACCTTTCGCGCCCCGCCCTCCACTCTCCCGCGCCCCCGGCATTCCCCTCTCTTCGTCCACCATGGCCGACGACGCGAATCCTGGAGACCCACCGCTTGTCGCGAAGAAGGCCGTGGCGAAGAAGAAGCCCGTGACGAAGAAGCCGCGATCGGAGCTCTCGCTAGCGTCCGTCGTCAAGCTCGACAGGGAATCGGCCAAGAGGAGGGATCGGCGAGCCGTTGAAAAGGAGAAGAAGGCCGCCGCGCAGTACGCATCCGAGTGTGCCCTGTGGCGTGTGATGTAGCACCAGGCCGAGACCGACGACAAGGAGTCCATCGTCTCCAAGGCGCACGCCTCCTCATGATGGGTGGTATGGCCCGCCCCACACTGGCCATTCTCCCGGCCACTGCCATGGTCGCGTCCAGCACAGGCTTGTCGGCTCATCGACCGCCGCAACACCGTTCCCCAAGCTCGTCCGTGTCACACGGCACGCCGGATTTTCGTGCTCCACCGCCGCACGACCATGGGAAAACGTGATTCTCTACGTCGCCGGACTGCGTGGTGGTCGAACCGACTACGCCCGCGGCTGTCATCGACCTCAACATCATGCCGGGGTACAGTGGCGCTGGCCATTGTGAAGACGGCTCACAAAGGAAGCAGCCCCGGTAGTTCGAGTCGGCTACCATTTCCGGCGCCCGCAAGCTGTTCGGCGATATGCCACCGCCGACGCAGACGCCCATGGTCGACGACCCGTACTACTCCTCGTTCATGCAAAACGTCGTCTTCGAGGGCCGTGGTGAGGCGTTCCACGTCGACGGCCATAAGCAACCTTTTGATCCCGGCGCGACCCAAAGCCAGGACCCAGGATGGTCGTGCTACCTATCATGACTCTCAGTTCGGCGACCATGATGATGCCGGTGAGGACGACCATGGCAACTCGTGGCATGAAGACGATGACTTGCATTGTGAAGATGAGGACGAGCTCGACATTTCGCAAGAGCCATTATGTTTCATCGACTAGCTCACCAAAAAGGCCGAAGCACAAAATAGATCATATAGCCAAGGCGAGAACACTTTGATTCGTATAGGATCATTATCACACCCAAATGAACGAAATCCGAATAAAACAGACGTCTGTTTGGGTCACACATTGGAGTTGGCCTTAATACTACCTCTCCGCTGGTTGGTGATCGGCGAAACTCGGGAGGCGCTGGTACCCAGGCGCCAGCGAACAGGTCACCTTTCACAGCGCGTGGCCGAACCACCATCCATCTGTACGTACCCCTCCTGCAACCTCGGTTTGCCGCCGGCTCCCCCAGTCGTCGTGCGTGCGTGCCGCGCGGCACGGCGCTGTTCGTGTGACGCGACGGTTTTCCGTTTTCCCTGCCTCTCCTTCACTGACCTGGTCCGGCCAGGCAGCCAGCGGAGAGGCCCGTCCGTTAAAACGATCTCGCAACGAAAATGCACTAGCATGCGTCTCTGAAGCCGAAGGTGTGTATAAATGCCTCCGGCTAGCCAAGTAGGAGTACGTACTCCTACGTAGTAGCCGGGCCTGCGCACCAGCATGCATCGTATCAGGAGTGTACACGACGGGCGTACATTGATTGGGTCAGTCCTTCGTCGAGCACAGCTGAACGTCGGCGTCGCGCACTCACTCACGTGGTCGGTTAGGTTAGGTGGCCACCGTCGCCATGCATCGAGCAATCAAGGCGGGCACGCGTCGTACATCGTCATCATGCCATGCCCCTTGGCTAGCCAGAACGCGACGCCGTGCGGGTGGCGCACGAACCGCTAGCTAGCTAGCTTAGCTACCGCGCCGATCTTCGCTCCTGCTTTCCCTGTCCCGTCCCGTTGCCTTTGCGTCTCGGTTCAAGCCAAGTGCAAACGCAGAGTTGGTCATGTACAGTTTACATCAGTTACATGATCGAGAACTTTCAAACGCTGTATGAGCAAATCCGCTGAAATTACCTTTGTTTGTTTGTTTGTTTGTTATTGCAATGCAGAGTGCACATGTCTTTCTTGTTCATCACCGGTATGCTTTCGCCTGCCGTTCCTGGTTTCCAAAGGAGCAATGCTACATCTTGTTTGGCAGTTTACGTAAAACTTTTCGTTAGTGCACGTAGATGTGGGATTTTCGTTTCCAAAGTTGACGCAAACCGACACTCCATCATCAGTGTGCCGGTCACATATATACTTTGGTTGGTGCAGCGCCTCCTGGTTTGTTCAGGGGCCACTGTTAATTAGTAGGGCTCAAAGTGCTCACGCCAAGTGGTAGGATTCTTGCTTGCTTCTGCAGCCAAGACGGTTCTTCGCCTCCTCCGCACCTCTCCGTCTCACCATCAGCTCGCTAGATCAGCATTTTATTGCCCTCGCTGTCTCAGTCATAGGTCCTTGAGTTAGCTATGAAATTAAGGACCAGATGTCGATCGAATGTGATAACATGACAGACATGCATTCACCCTAATTTCAAGGCCATCTCTGGACCCCAGGCTCTTTTTTCTTGGTCGGCTACTGTTTCTTTATTTGCTTGTTCATGGTATGTATAATTCCACTAGGACTGGCAATACTCACCAGATTCAGTATTCATCCTGGAATCAGATGCTTCACAAACACACCAAATGAGTAATGTGAGGCAGCATCAGTAGAGCCACGAAAAATTCAGCATTGCTAGGTTGGTGAACAATATCGAGGGAATATGGATGCCCCTTTTTCTCCCGGTTGGTTATACTCCAACTGGTAAGGCAGTGAGTGAGTGATCTAGGACCTAGCCTAGATATGGTACACCGATGAAGTGGAAGACATGCGTGTCATGGAGTTAGTTGGAGAAATGGATAACTGCATATTAATGGTGAAGAACCTTGCTTGTTTTGAGAAAGTCAGTGAAGGACGCCACTCTTCTGAAGAAATCAGTAAAGGGTGTGGCTTGGTCTCAGTCGATTGAGATTTAACCAAGTCTCAGTCAAGTAACATAACATGCAAGAGAAAGAAAAAAGAAAATTTTACACATATCAAGATTTCACGGATATAGCATCGATAGAGACTTAACAAAGTCTCGGTCGACTTAGACTTAGCAAATTTGATCAGTAAATGAATGTTTGGATTAAAGCTTCTCTTATTTATTTGTGTTTGAGTATGATATGCCACCAGGTTATCGAACGGCATGTAAAGCTTAATATTACTCCTCCGAATAATATCAACACGTGATTTGGGACGTGGCTTGATGGGATAGCGCACGAAACAGCGAGACACATTCGTGTAGGAGTATGTGCTTTATTATGGGCTATCTGGAATTGCAGAAATGATTTGGTCTTTAACAGAAAAACAAATACTCATTTTTTGCAGGTTATCTTCTGAGCCACTGCGTTCATCCGTATGTGGTCGCTACTCACTTCGGCGGAGGCCAGAGATCGTATGGTTACTGGATCTATCCGATGGAAGATGGTAGCATGGGCTATTGGATGGCGGTCATGTAATAGGATAGGCAATTAGTTTTTCTATCTTTTTTTTGCCAGCCGGTTGTGGCTTTATTTATACTCTTTAGCTCTTTGTGAGCATCTTTTTATTCTTATTTTTGAGACTTTAAGACCTCCGTCGAACTGATTTGCTTAGTAATAAAGGTGACCGTATGCATCGTTCTGATGTGAAGGCCGGGGAAATCTCCCTTTTCAAAAAAAAAAGCTTCCGTTGTTGTTCTTTCAGTTCCACGACAGGAGTTACTGTTTCACCATCAATCTGAAGTCACAAACAATAGGCATATCATATCATGTGCTTGTCTAGAACTCTAGATACACTCATTTCTGTGGCATTTAATTCCAGACAGAGAGAGTACTTGTAGCTATTGCTTGTTTTCTAGCTAGGAGACGGGTCCGGGATAAGATCAGATTATATGCCTTCAGAGTGGTGGAGTATGGCATGGCGAGCATATTTGCTCTTTTGTCAAACATGCATGTAGCAAGTTGGGAACAACCGATGCCATGCCAAAAGAGATAGACAGCTTTGTGCCTGTAATCGCAGTACAAGCTTCCACGGAACAAGGAGATGGGAAAAGGCAGAAGCATCTTTGCTCTGCGCGCGAGTAAACATTGACATGGGTTTTGGCTTGCGTGTGAGGTAATAGCACCCCAGGTCTTTATATTTGCATGTCAGGTGATGGTTTAGTCTTTGTAGTTGTAAAAATAGATTATTTCATCCCTGAACTTGCAATGGATGTGCAAATTTAATCCTAGACCAATCATAACTCACCAACTGGATGCCAAGTGGCCTGGCTGGTCAGCGCGCGGCACTTTGCACTTAGCCCCCTGCCTTCTTGCCTTATCAACCCGCCGTTCAACACATGCTACCTCCAGCTTCATCTTCTTCCTCCTCTCGCTGATCATCTCCTCTCTTGCGGTGCTTGGGAAGCTCTGCTGCCCCACTCGCCCTTGCTAGCTAGCCATATCCCAGGTTGAAACCTCTGTAGGGGAGTAGCCACTTGAGGTAGAGACGGAGGGGTGGTTGGCGATTCATAGGCCGTCGTCGTGCTTTCTCTCTCCATGATTGTTTAAGGTTCGACTACTGATCCCTAGCTCCGGAGGGCTTCCTCGGATGTTCCCACTTTGGTTCTTCAACATGATTTCCTTCTTGTTTTTGCGTTATTGTCTCTTTGTGTGGTACGGCTTGGAATGGAAGATCTCTAATGCTTGCGCTGTTGGTTATCATGTTGAATATTGAATGTTGAAAAAGAAAAGGGTTCCTCAAGCGAATGTTGAATGAGCAGTTCGATAAGCACAATTTCTTATGAGATTGGCTACTGTAACTAACTGATGTCCCTGGCCTTTCTCCATTCATTCCGGTGCTTTTCTTGCGCTGCCCCATTTTGAAATTTCAGGACAAACAGCCCGTTTTACTGTGTGCTTTAGGTGGCTTTTTTCTAGATCAGCTATGCTTTAGATGGCTGCATTTTTGCGCCAAGCCTAGCAAGTAGGTGGTGTTTTTCTGTTCTTGCCGCAAATTAGGTGAACTTTTTCCTCCTCCTATGGTCAGTGCTGTGCAATTTCGTGTGCATTGCTGCCTGCTACAATGCGCACAGTAGCTCACCTTGCATCTTCAACTTTGTGAAGGAACAATCTGTTAACTGTGTCCTCAGCAGCGGCGTTGATGTCACCGATTATTTGGCTCACGTATCCTACTGCTGCTTTGCTTCAGGTCTTTTAAAACTAGTACTAGTGTGCAAGATTTGGCCTTTGGCGACTACAGAGCTAGGCCTCAAGATGTCTAGCAATCCATCCTATCAGCAGCAGTTGGGGCTGGATGCTATGAACACTTGTTTCTTCTGAGGCAGCAGCATGATCGGTTCTTCCGAAGCGCCATTCTTCTACCCAAGCATGTCGCACGATGCGGGCTTCAGCTCCGGCGGCGCAGAGGTGGCCGCGCATTTCATGGCCAGCAGCGCCGTGATGGTCACTTCGCCGGCGAACCAGCTCGTGTGGTCTGCCGCTCCTTCGCGGGACAGCCACCAAGCGAGCATGTCCACGGACGAGATGAACGACGACGCGTACGCCGTCGCCGGCGAGAGCTGCAGTACCGTGCACTCAGGCTAGGTGCCCAGTCTTCCTCGCTCACCATGGCGAGCATGCCGGAGCAGTCCTCGGAGGTCAGCTGCTCCGGCCTGACCCATGTAAACAGCGAAGGCTTTGGCTACCAGCAGCCTCAGGCCGTCAGGGCTCACGCCGGCGCCGGCCAGTTCCATCTGCCTCCTTACGGTGATGTCGGTGCCGGCGACTACGAGCTCCGGCATGTGTACCCACAGATGTACTCGAGGCCTCCGCACTTCTCGCAGGTGCTGCCGCGGTCGGGATATGCGCACATTTCCCAGGAGCTGTTGAATGGGTTCGCCGGCTGCCTGCTGACAGACATGGCCGAGATGACTGATGATTCAATCAGCGACAGTGGCAGCAACGCGAGCCTGCTGCTCTCGTCGAGCTGCTCGGCGAGGACGCCGTCGTCGGTGAGCTCCAACCACCTGATGCTGCCCTCCGAGGAGCACTCAGCCGACGGCGGGAGGTGGATGGAGGCTCAGAGGGTGAGGAACGATCTCCTGAAAATGCTGCAGCTGGTGAGCGAGCTGTTGAATTTCATCTCAACTTCAGACTGTTATTACCATGGTAAAAAAACTTATGGCAGAGCTTGTTGGATGGATGCAGATGGACCAGAGGTGCAACCGGTGCTTCGACGATATCCATACCACGGCGTCCAAGTTCAGCAGGATGGTGGCGCATCCGGGCGGCGGAGGCGGCGCCATCGCGCGGTGTACCGGAGGCTGAGGAAGCGGATCACGGGCCTGATCGTGGCGGTGGCGCAGATTATTTCAACACAGCATGCCCACAGGGTACTGCGGGTTGATAAGGCAAGAAGGCAGAGGGCTAAGTGCAAAATGCCGCACGCTGACCAGCCAAGCCATTTGGCATCCAGTTGGCGAGCTGTGATTGGTCTAGGATTAAATTTGCACCTCCATTGCAAATTCAGGGATGAAATAATCTATTTTTACAACTACAAGAACTAAACCATCACCAGACATGCAAGTATAAGAACCTGGGGTGCTATTACCTCCTTGCCTGTCCATTAGGCCTTCCTTTCTTTTTTCTTTTTGGGCAACAACCAACAGCTACCCGATGAACAGACACGCGTCACTCATGGCGATCAGCCGATCAGACCAGCCTTGCTAGCTGGCTACCCATGTATATGTACCATCATGTCTACCTGCCATGTTGCATTGTAGCGTGGCTGTAAAAATTAACCTGCCACCGGCGAATCACTAGCTGACTAGAATAGCGGTACATTGCACACCAATTCAGGCACGTGCGAGCATAGCCTAGCTAGGTAGCTTTGGTTCATGCCTACCTTATGGAGTCTCCTCTCCGTATGACGGCTTAGATCTGTGTACGCAAATTGACCATATACTACTCTCAGATATTCCCGCTTCTTTTAAGCTTTTCATTTCAATCCAGTACTGGTCACGTGCATTGCACACGCATCAGGTCGAGATACATGTTCGGGGAGGTGTACGGGACAACGCTGAAGGGTTGGGCACGCTTGTGTCACTGGATCCCAGTCCCTCGATCGGGTGTAGGATCTCTGGATCTGTGTGAGCGTGAGGAGTGAGCCGCTGGTAGGAAGGGAAGAGAGGTGCGCCTTTCTCGCAGGAGAACGTACAGAGTGCCGAGTACGTGCCCGAAGGTCCGAACGATTCGGGGCGTTGGTTGGTTTGCTCTCCTGTCACGTCCGGGGCCAAAGTGTGTGTGTATATATATATAACTATTTTGATCACGGAATCAGAATAATATTCTGATCACAACCTGACCTGCGCCGCTAGTAGTACGTTGAACTTCCCTGTGAACTAGGTTGAACTTCCGCCAACATTACCCAAATGGGGCTTGTGATATACCGTTGGAAAGCTATGGACACCAATATCATGACCCAACTTAAATTTTTGACAAAATATAAGCGGTTTAAGAGTAGTTTTGAAAACCGTTTTTTCTTCGCACAAAAAACGTGAATCGTATTTTCGATCGCATTTTTAAACCATTTATCGGAATGAGGCATATAATATGGCATTGGGAAGCTGCTGCAAAACCGCTCCTTCCACATGTTGAAAGTTTTCTCTAATTCCCTATGGTTAAAGAGTAATTTGAAAAAACATAAAATTTCGTAAACCGAACAGCTGAGTTCGTTTTTTCGATGTCATTTCTAAACGGCTAATCCAATGGAGGCATATGATACGGCGTTGGAAAGCTTATGAAAATGCACTACTTTTTCATTTTGAAAGTTTTTTTTTCTAATTTTGAATGGTTTAAGAGTAATTTAGAAAATGGTTCAAGTCCTACTGAATTCGTATTTTTGAGCTAATTTTTTAATCGTGCGTCTGAATGCAGCAAATGATATGGCGTTGGAAAGCTTGAGCAAATGCGAAACCTTTTGGTATGTATTGTTTCTCCCAATTCTTTACGGTTTTAAGTCAGTTTCGAAAATGGCGAAAAACGTATTTTCACCGTAATTTCTACAAACTTTATCGGAATGGGGCAAATAATATACCGCTGAAAAGCTACGGAAAATGCGAAACTTTTTCATGTTGATGGTTTTCTATGATTCCTAGCCGTTTTCAAGTAATTTCGAAAACGGCGGTATCATGCGTTCTGCCTTTATCGCGAAACAGATTCTTCAAAAATGCACCGCGTGAAGAATCTGAAATTCTCGGCGCGTGTACCTGAACTTCACTCGGTTTTTCACGTGATTTTTTTGCTCGTAGGTCTCCATCCACTGCTCATAACTCTCCATCCATTCACTGGAATTGAGCAGGTGATATACCGATGGAAAGCTGCTGTAAGCACGCAAGTTTCCTGTGTTGATCATCTTTTCACACCCGCGACGATTTTAAAAGTTTTTCATCTGAAATTCATTCAGCGTAGTAGTTGAACTTCATGTTGTTTTCACGTTGAACTTGTGTGACGTATTTTCGTTTGTAATTTTCTCACCCATTCGTTAGTGTTACACAAATCCTACTCCTTTTGTACAAACCCCTCTCACAATAATTTTTTTTAACTTTCTCTGACCGAGGACTTGAAACTTATACAAATGATATTTTTGTAGTTTTGAGGTAAATTAGAAAATGGCGAGATCATGATTTCTGCGTTCATCGTGAACGGAAATGCACTGCGTGAAGTAGTTGAACTTCTGGGGCATGTTTATTTGAACTTCACTCTGTTTTTGACGTGCTATTTTTTGCACTGCGCGAAGTAGTTGAACTTCTGGGGCATGTTAGTTTGAACTTCACTCTGTTTCACTTTATTGTATTTTTCTTATATGAAATACACACGATGTAGTACGTGAACTTCCGGTTGTTATCATTTTGAACTTCTCTCTGATTTGAGAGAATTATATTAAAACGCAAAAAACAACATATTTTTTATGTATTTTTGGACATCTATATACACGGTTAACCTCTCTCATAAGAATTTTTTGAACTTTTGCTCGCCGAGCACTTGAACTTCTAGCAACCATTTTTTCGTTTATGAGTTGTTTTTAAAAGTGCAAAAAATGGCGGTGTTTTTTTTATTTTTTGAATAGGTAAACCCTAGGTTTTAATAAACTCCGAACTTCTCTGTTATTTCAATTTGAACTTCACCTTTTTATATTTTGAGTAAAGAATTGTATTCGATTTTTATATGGAAAAAATCGAACATGGAAATACAAGGTGAACCTCTCTCGCAAGAATTTTTGAACTTACCCGGACAGAGCACTTGAACTTCTTTTCAACAAACCTTTTAAGCTTTTATTTTTCTATACTTTTATTCTCACCTAAAATGCATTCCTTGCAATACTTGAACTTCTCATTGTTTTCACCTTGAATTTCTGTCACGTATTTTTGTTCAACCTCTCTCATAAGAATTTTTGAACTATATCGGGCCGAGCACTTGAACTTCTAGCAACAAAACTTTTAGCCTTTGCTTTTTCATTCTTTTTTAATACAAAATGCACACCATCTAGTACGTGAACTTCTGGCGGTTATCAATCTGAATTTCTGAGATCATGCATTCTGCCTTCATCGCAAAAACAAAGTCTCTCAAAATGCACCGCGTGAAGAGGTTGAACTTCTGTCTGTTTTTTACAATGTTGTTTTTTGCCCCTAACTCCCCAACCACTTACCGGAATTAAGCAAATGATATACCGCTGGAAAGCTGTTGAAAACATGCAAATTTCCCGTGTTGATAGTTTTTTCTCGTGAAGTTTGAACTTCTAGTTTTTCTAAAGAAATGGGGAAAATCTTTTTAAAAAAAATTGTGTTTCCTATTTTTAATTTGAACTTCTTAGTTTTATTGTTAAGTAACGAGGAAAGTCGAGTTTGTTTTGAACTTCTTGGTTTTATTTTTTAATAATGTGAAAAAATCAAATTTTTTATAGACATCGAACTTCACCATTTTTTAAATTTGAACTTCCTAGTTTTCTATGGAGTTCTTGAACTGGTATGTTAATTTAATTTAAACTTCTTGGTTTTTATTGGTTTTTCAGCCATGAATTACTCAAGTCTACACTGTGGATTTTTCTTCTCTGCACATCCCGTCTCTTGAGTCGCGACTTTTAAATCCAAATGAATTTGTTACATGAAATAAACAAGTTTGTTCTTTTTTGTGCCTACATAGTTTTTTATTCTCTGAATTTCTCTCGTAGCTCCCTCTGAACTTCTATACGTATGTCATGAATGTTCTGTAGTTTGTTTTAAACTTTTATTTTTATTTTTTGAACTCTAGGATTAGTGGTTTTTTTGTTGAACTTCGCTGGTTTTCATTTCTGGACTCGAAGGGGTTGTCATATCAACTAATATCTTTTTTATCATTCCTCTTGAGCATATTATTTTATGAACTTCTACTGTTGACAAATGCACCAGACTTTGGGAACACCTCGTTCTTTTTTCTTGAACTTTTTTCAGCAATAGTAATACTTGAACTTCACTCACTTTTTTTCTGGAGCAACCAAATGTGCAGACCACACAGGGAAGAGGGCACATTTTCTTTCGTTGTGGACATTTTTTAAAATCACATGGAGAGCACACAATCAAAAAGATGAAAATAAAGAAGGAAAAAACTATGCATTTTTCTTTTTTTGCTCATACATAGAAAATGTGTATATCCACATTTTTAAAATTTCTATGTTCTTTCTTTTATCTACATTACAGAAAATAGTCTTTTTTAATTCAGTGTAGTACGCACACACACACGCACAACAAATCCACATTTTTTGGCTGACATCAATTCACTTATTTCTATTCAGGCATAAATACAAACACATTTTTTATGTACTATAGCTTGCCTGCAAGTATCATACTTCTTTTATCGGACTCGAGTTCTCTGCAATCCTTGAAGCTCCATTGGGAAGCTAGCAAGCAACACTACTGCTCTCAGATGAATATCAAACGACCAAAAAACAGCCTCTCCACCTCCACGGGTTCGTTCACGATCTACTTCTGCTTGTTCGACTCCATCGCCGGGTGGTGCAGCCTGCTGCTGCTAGCATTCAGAGACAAATAGCTTTTCCTAGGCAACCTTACAAAAGCAACAACTTCTTGCAACAAGTTGGATGAAAGCAAGATATGTGTTTTTGTGAACTGACAGAAGGAGCTGAGTAACCCCAGGTAACTCTCACCTTGTTGTATGAGATCGCATCACAAGGAATTGCATCCGAGCTCCTGCAATTTCTACAATTTTCGATCAATGAACACAATTGGCCTGCTAACAGTCAACACATTGGACTGCAGCCATACTTATTACAGAAGAAAATGGTGGTTTCGCAAAATCTACAGGGAACAGTCACTTTTTGTGAAGAACGTCAATGACATCCAGAGCACGATGCCTGCGGGGCTTCACCAACGAACATCAGGATGGCACGACGGCGGTTGGCGAAGAAGTTCGAGCAGAGGAGGGGAAACCGTCCATGGTGAGTCAGAGGTCTGCAAACGAGGAACAACGCTGGCCGAGCGCGGTGTAACACCCTCGATGCGACTATAGCTCCCACGTGTCGAGGCACCACTTAGAGACATAATCGCATTGAAGGCATATGTTGCAAGTTAGGCAATCTTCACAACATCCCATGTAATATGAATAATAAAGGGGAGAACATAGTTGGCTTACACTCACCACGTCAATCAATAACATAAATAATATTACATCATCCAAACACTCATGGCCCGACTACGGCGCCAAAATAAAAGAGAACCCAACATGCGACACGGTCCCAATCACCCCCAACTGGGCACCACTACTGATCATCGGGAAAGGAAACGTAGTAACGCTGAGACTCTTCGTCGAACTCCCACTTGAGCTTGTACTCGTCACCTGGAGCGGAAACACCTGGACCTGCATCTGGAGTTATAGTATCTGTGAGCCACAAGGACTCAACAATCTCGCACCCTCGCGATCAAGACTATTTAAGCTTATAGGAAGGGTAAGGCAAGTATATGTGGAGCTGCAGCAAGTGACTAGCATATATGGTGGCTATCTTATTCGCAAAAGAGAGCGAGAAGAGGAGGCAAAGCACGAGCGAGAAACTAGAGAGCAACCTGCGCAAACATTACTCCAACACCGTGTCCACTTTCCGGACTTCGCCGAGAAGAGGCCATCACGGTAACACACTCAGTTGATTCATTTTAATTAATTAAGGTTCAAGTTATCTACAACCGGACATTAACAAATTCCCATCTGCCCATAACCACGGGCACGGCTTTCGAAAGTTCAATACCTGCAGGGGAGTCCCAACTTAGCCCATGACAAGCTCTCACGGTCAACGAAGGAATAGACCTCCTCCCAAGACGTTCCGATCAGACTCGGTATCTCGGTAACTCAAGACACTTTGACAGGTTAAAACAAGACCAGCAACACCGCCCGAATGTGCCGACAAATCCCGATAGGAGCTGCACATATCTCGTTCTCAGGGCACACTCAGATTGTCCAAACTTCCAGTAGGCCAGCCCAGAGTTGCCCCTGGTAGCCACCGGCGGCTGACGGTTTGGACCAACACTCAGAGGAGCACTGGCCCGGGGGGTTAAAATAAGATGAGCCTTGAGTCTGCAGAACCCAAGGGAAAGAAAAGGCTAGGTGGCGAATGGTAAAACCAATGTTGGGCATTGCTGGAAAAGCTTTAATCAAGGAAATATCAAGGGGTTCCCATTATAACCCAACCGCGTAAGGAACGCAAAAATCCGGGAACATAACACCGATATGACGGAAACTAGGGCGGCAAGAGTGGAACAAAACACTAGGCGAGAGGCCGAACCTTCCACCCTTCACTAAGTATATAGATGCATTAAGATAACATAGCATTATAATGATATCCCAACAAGTAAATAAAAGATGTTCCAACAAGGAACGCCCTCCAATCTTCACCTGCAACTAGCAACGCTATAAGAGGGGCTGAGCAAAGCGATAACATAGCCAATCAACGGTTTGCTAGGACAAGGTGGGTTAGAGGTTTGACATGGCAATTGGGAGGCTGACAAGCAAAAGGTAGGCATCGTAGCAATGGCATAGCAAAAGAGCGAGCAAACTAGCATAGCAAAGATAGTAGTGATTTCGAGGGTATGATCATCTTGCCTGCACAGTTGTCAGAGTTGACTGGATCCTCAAAAGCAAACTCAACGGGCTCCTCGTTAGCGAACTCGTCTCCCGTCTCTACCCAAACAAGACAAACAAGCAACAAGGATACAATCAACCACGTGCAAACTCAAACAACATGATGCAAAGATGATATGCTATGTGGGATGCGATGCGGGATGCAAAATGCAAGATATGACAGGAAATGCATGCACCTGGCCTCAACTTGGAAATCCAAGGGTGCCACTGGAAAGATGAGATGAAATCGCTTGAAAACGATATAAAGAACGCCGGAATCAGAGTTACGGTTTGGAAATGGCAAGCGATTCAAAATTGACACCGGTCTGCGATTTACAGCAAGTAGACATCTAAATACAATGAGATGAACATGCTACAGCAACCAAACAAGACAACAAAATACATGGCAGGGATGTACATAAGATGCTTAACAAAAGTCTAGCACTGAGCTACGGCCAATTCATCCATTAACAGGATCAAACAAGCATGGCAAAAACGCAAATGCAAAACAGATCTCAGACTTAGTGAAATTAACACTTGTCTGAAATTTCAGATCACGAAGCCCTCTTCGGAGCAGCAAAACAACATGATACATGACCTGATTAAGACAAGTAAGAACATGGCATGGAGCTACTCAACAAGCTTAACAAAACACCCAAAGTGACCTGGGGCCAAAAGGGTTCACAAAATATACTAACGGGCACACGAACATAACTAAAACACAATCAGTTCTCGGACTTGGTGAAAACTGAGACATGCTGAAATATAACTCGCGAAGACATGTAAACGAGCTCGATGCACTCACCACGGTGCAATTCATGGCAAGGCAAGTATACATCCATTAAGAAGGCACAAAATGCTAGCTATACATGGCAAGAACAATGGCATAGCATGCATGGATCAACTACAATAACATCGGCAAAATCGCAAACAAGTTGATGATCTGCCCAGATTCACAACGAAGCAAAAGTAGAGCTTGATTGACTCAAGCTAGGATGCTCCATAATTGCAAGTAAAAACATGGATGGATATAGCATAACAAGATCAACAAAACTCCCTTACTGATCATCCTCAAAAGAGGCACGGATCACTAGGAAACAACACGAACATATGGCATCATGAACTAAGTAATCCCAGACTTAGTGAAAACTACTAAGTCCCTAAAAACAGATTTACCGGGTGCCTCACTTTGCAAGCTTGCACAAGTAACCACACACATCACAAAAATGCATGGGTTGCACCTCTGGAAAGAAGACAAAATCCTTAACAAAACATATGAAGGACTCACAGGCATATCATGCACACAATAATCATGGCAAAAATGACAAAAGTCTAAGATGAACTAGCAGATCTGACAATTAACTCACGTAGCCTCCTTCTAACAGAATTTCGGGCATCAAGGTGAACTCAAATGAAAATTATGCAATGGAATGAAATGATGCACTCGTCGAGACGAACATTTTGATATGCTATATGCATGAATCAGGGCTACGGATGCAAAGTTATGAAGCCACGAACATAGCAATTTGGACTAAAAGTTTAGGGACTTGGTGAAAAAAAACCCCTCTCTCAGATCAGATCTAGGGTTTTTTTTACCCCACGCGTGAACCGAGGCGGCCGGAGCACCGTTCGCCGGCGACGGGCAGGGCGGCGGCCGGCGTGAGGAGGTGAGGCGGGGCCGGCGATGGCGACCGGTGGTGGCGGCGGAGCAGCGCCGGGCGGCGACGGCTCGCGGCGGAGGC
>NC_041382.1:673447115-673459647 GCF_002162155.2 Triticum dicoccoides | reverse complement strand
GGCGATGTGGGCCGCGGGGGCCCGGCCTGGGCTCGGCGGGCCGGCGCGTGGAGGGAGGCGGCGGCGTATGGGGAGGCGCCACGTGGCGGTGGGGCTCGGGTCGGACACGTCCGGCCCGGCAGACTTTGTCCGGCGGCGGCGGATCTAGGGTTAGGGGGGAAAGGACCCGGGAATTGGAATGGGGGGTGTATATATAGGCATAGGAGGAGCTATGGGAGTCCAAATGAGGTGCGGTTTTCGGCCACGCGATCGTGATCGAACGCTCTAGGACATGGAGCAGAGTTTGGTGGGTTTTGGGCCAAAATGGAGGGGTGTTGGGCTGCAACACACACGAGGCATTTTCGGTCCCTCGGTTAACCGTTGGAGTATCAAACGAAGTCCAAATGATACGAAACTTGACAGGCGGTCTACCGGTAGTAAACCAAGGCTGCTTGGCAAGTCTCGGTCCAATCCGGAAACATTTAATCCCCACACACGAAAGAAAGCTAGAAATGACCACCGGAGGAGAACGAAGCACCGGAATGCAAAATGGACAACGGGGAAAATGCTCGAATGCATGAGACGAACACGTATGCGAATGCAATGCACATGATGACATGATATGAGATGCATGAAAATAAAAACAACACACGGAGACAAAGACCCGAACCCGAGAAATAAATATAACTTAACACCGGAAACGGCAAAAGTTGGAGTACAAATAGGGAAAGTTACATCCGGGGTGTTACACGCGGGGTCACGGGTGTAAGGCGAGGACAGTGGCTAGCGGGGTGGATGGCACTGGTGTCGTAGCCTGGCGGGGTTAATGGCGGCTGGCGGCGGCACTGGATCGGGTGGATCCAGCAGGGACGCACATTGGCGTTGCCGGCAACGGGGATGCGGGAGGAGGTCATCGACGGGGTTGTGGGAGGAGGTCGTCGACGGGGTTGCGGGAGGAGGCCGCCGGCGGGGTTGCGGGAGGAAGCTCGCGGTGGCGGCAGGTTTGCGGGATGAACCTCGCGGCGGCGGTGGGGTCCGCGGGAGGAGGCCGCGGCGGTGGCGGGTTTTGCGGGAGGAGGCACGCGGCAACGACAGGGTCTGCGGGAGGAGGCCTGCGGTGGCAGCGGGTTCTGCGGGAGGAGGCAGGCGGCAGCGGCGGGTTCTGCGGGAGGAGGCCCCGCGGCGGCGGGCGGCGAGTCTTCCGGAGGAGGCCAATGGTGGCGCTGGTGTTCCGGAGATGGGAGGAATCGAGAGATTGGAGAAGACAAGGAAGATCGTGGGTAGATTATGCGTCGGTCCAGGATATGATAGTGGGCCGGTCGGGTTGCTCTGTTTTTTGCTTTCACAGATCAGGAAAGTCCCATCAGGCCTTGTATAGGGCTGATTGTGATCCAAATAACTATTCTGATTCCAGGATTATAATAGTGTTTCTCTATATATATATATATATATGAAAATTCAATATGGCTCGTACTTCTAGATAGTACTATTATCTCGGCTGTTGGTCCTCCTCGAGATGCATGCGCGTTCAAGTATTCAGCGACGTATTGCGGTTGCTCATTCAATAATCTACATTGCAGCGCTGGTTGTCTGTTGTGATTTATTAGGCCTAGCTACTTTAGTGCACTACGGTCTGCGTTGGTCTTATATTTCCTGGTCCGTCACACTGTAGCACCTGGGCCGCCGAACCGGGGTGGGATGGAGTGGGCGTGGAGTTGGGACGTGGAAGCGTATTCGTTATGGCTACCTTCATAGCCCGACACTGACCTGCAAGGCAAAAGCTAATTCTGGCACTGGCACTCCAAGATGCCTACGACAGAAACACATGATTTGTCACACCGTAACTTTTCAATACTTCCCTGTAAGTATGGTTCTTGGACTCTCGTTGCCACTCCTCTGTCATCCTAACGAATTCTGTGGACACCCATCTGAATCTTACTACTTGTTCATCTCTAAGCAACACACCTCCCAGCAATATGCTTTGGAAATGGTTGTTAACCTGATAAATAGACCAAATGACCAAGGGCGGAGCTTGAAAGAAAAAAGCTGGGCAAGCCAAGCAAAAGAAAAGAAAATCACAAAATTTTAGCCATTACTCGGTACTCCGCACCTTTTGTTATCTTTGAACTTCCTTCCATGTTTAATAAACAAGTTGCATGCAAGCTGATCTTCGTTCACTTGAAAGGACTTTTGATTCCTTGATAAAAAAATATTTCATCATCTTCTGTTTCCACGTATGAATGAATCACTAACAAAATGCATTAATTTACGCTCGGTTCAACCAATGGGTTAAAAAAACACTTCTCCTTGGAAGATAATTAGAAATTACACAATGGAGTCAGGAGGTGGACATGGAGCTTGGAGAGACGGGGGAGGCGCCACGGCGAGGTTCCAAACTAAGGCTTCAAGAAGTTCACTATCAAACTGAAACAGAGTTGAGCATTATGGTAAGTATAGATCAACCAAAAAAATCATGTCAATTGTCCAAACTACAAAATCTCGATCTGAAGTTCTGAATATACAAAAGTGTAGTAATTCCTATCTTCTTTGCACAAAATATCTCACAAATGTATACATCTTCTTCTATATACAAAAAAAGAATCATCTTTTCTGAAGAAAAAAAATCAGTAAATTATACATCATCTTCTAGTACAAAAATCATCTTCTCTGAACAATCGCACGGAGCAAATTTAGGATTAGTTGTGTTCTGGAAGTATGCATATATAAGCACAAATAGATTCAGAAGTTAAGAACGTATGCAAAACGAAAAAGACCGAGGGGCATATAGATGAAGAACAGTCTCCTGGTTTTTTTATGTGTGGGAACAAGAAATTCTGGACCATGGTCTAGTTACAGCATCATACCAGGACCATCGGTACTGGTCTGTCAGGTCCGTTGCCTGCATGCAGGCCCAACTGCTGTCAAATATAGGAACCTGTGTACGCGTACAGCTCGACCTGTGTCCTCAATGTACAATGCTCGTGGGAATACATCTTTCCCCACAGCTCGCACTCCACCTCATTCAATGCCCTACACCTACTAATCAGGCTCATTCAACAGTCCAGATAATGCTACTATATGCAAGTATGCTACATATATAGGGTCGAGCTATTCGTCACCCTGGGTGAAGAATAGTTATTCTTCATCCCCTCTCTATTTTGACGTCAATACACCGTATTTTTAGGTTTCGTAAATTTTGTCCTATTTCATACATAAAAAGAGAACGTAAGAAAATATATAATTACCGTAAAAAATATTTTATGTTATGTAAAGTTACGAACGTAAAAACATACATAAAAATGCGATATTTTTGGTTTTATAACCTATTTTTTTGTTTTCTTATATCAAATTTTATGTAGTGAATCAATATGAATGTAACTATTTGTATTCCAAACGTAATTTGTTTATGAAGTGATCGTAAGATTACCTCGGGTGAAGAATAACTTATTCTGCACCCTGGATGATGAATAGCAACACTATATATATATACTAGCAAAAGAGCCCGCGCGTTGCAACGGGAGAAAAAACACAACACACACTCTTAACCGAACAACCATCACTCAAGACCACAATAGGTCCATCTTCTTTATTTTAACGACGCATCATATTTGTGTTGCCGCTTATCTTTCTTCTCACCCTCGCCGGCGGTGGTCTTAGTGTTCGCACAAAGCAAAACGTGTTAGAATGTGGTTAATCCTAAGATGTCTCTCTCTCTCCCTCTCTCCTCCCTCTCCTCTCTCTCGCTTTCTCCCACACTCGCAATGAGAAATCTGTTGTTTTCCCCTACGACGTATTCAGAGATATGCATGTGTAGTTCATGATGTTTTCTTTTTACTATATGATTATAGTGGGTGTTTATTTGCAATTCGAATCGCCGCCTATATGAAAGAAAAATGGATCGTGCACTATAGTTATAAGTTTGCTTCTAAAACAATATTTTAAAAATATTTAACAGGTAAAATTAACATCATTTACAGATTTCACACATTTTTCTAATCAAATTTCATATATAACATATTAAAATCGGAGTTACGGTTTAAAAGATACATATAATTTAGAAAACCATTTGTTTGAATTAAATATCTTCCAAAATAATATTTATAAATACTTAACAGGTTAAAATAATCTTATATTCATATTCTACATATTTTTCTAATCAAATTTCATATATAACATGTTTAAATCAAAGTTACGGTTTAAAAGATATGGATGGTTTAGAAAAGCATTTGTTTGACTTAAATATGATCCGCGGATGGAATACCTAAAAAGTCACGAGGTTTTTTGAAAAACTGTAAAATAACGGTTCGGTGTGACTTAAATCTGGACTGCGGATTGATTTCATGATAATGCATGGGCTTTTTTGCAAATTGGCGTGACGGACGGGCAGAAACCCTGCATGCTTTATTATTATTATTATTATTATTATTATTATTATTATTATTATTATTATTATTATTATTATATATATTATTTGAATTTCTATAGAATATGCCCCCACTCAATTAGTACGCCCCACTTCAAATACTTTAAGCAAAATTTTCCAAAAACACTAGCAAATCTTACTGAAATTTCAAATTTTCAGTGGGTGCCTGCCCCCCCCCCCCACTCACCATAACGTGGGTTCGCCCCTACATAGGCTCGTATCCCTATGAATGAATGCACGTATATCCTATCCTTATGAGTATCTCTGAGGGACTGAGCCGGCACATCATCTTGAGATTGACGAAGTCGTCACAGACATCTTTATAGTCGACATGAACGTCTTGCTGCGCCAAATGTCATCCCCTCCTGTTGGGGAAAGTAGCAATAATTCAAAAAAAATCCTACGTGTCACCAAGATCAATCTAGGAGATACTAGCAACGAGAGAGAGGTAGTGCATCTTCATACCCTGGAAGATCGCTAAGCGGAAGCGTTACAAGAATGCGGTTGGTGGAGTCGTACACGCAGTGATTCAGATCGCGGTCGATTCCGATCTAAGCGTCGAACAACGGCGCCTCCGCGTTCAACACACGTACAGCCAGGGGACGTCTCCTCCTTCTTGATCCAGCAAGAGGAGAGGAGAAGTTGAGGGAGAACTCCGACACCACGATAGCGTGGTGGTGATGGAGCACGTGGTTCTCCGGCAGGCTTCGCCAAGCGCTACAAAGGAGGAGGAGGTGCAGGAGAGGGGGAGGGGTTGCGCCAGGGGAAGGGTGCTGCTGCCCTCCCACACCCCCACTGTATATAGGGGCAAGGGAGAGGGGGGCCGGCCCTCCCAGATCCTATCTAGGGGAGGGCGGCGGCCAGGAAGGGGAAACTTGCCCCCCAAGCCAAGGGGGGCGCCCCCTTTAGGGTTTCCCCTTAACCCTGGGCGCATGGGCCCTAGGGGGAATGGCGCCCAACCCACTTAGGGGCTGGTTCCCCTCCACATACAGCCCATAGGGCCCTCCGGGGCAGGTGGACCCTCTCGGTGGACCCCCAGAACCCTTTCGGTGGTCCCGGTACAATACCGGCAAACCCCCGAACACTTTTGGTGACCATATGAGGACTTCCCATATATAAATCTTCACCTCCGGACCATTCCGGAACTCCTCGTGACGTCCGGGATCTCATCTGGGACTCCGAACAACCTTCGGTAACCACATACTATATCCCACAACAACTCTAGCATCACCGAACCTTAAGTGTGTAGACCCTACGGGTTCGGGAACCATGTAGACATGACCGAGACATCTCTCCGGCCAATAACCAATAGCGGGATCTGGATACCCATGTTGGCTCCTACATGTTCCACGATGATCTCATTGGATGAACCATGATGTCAAGGATTCAATCAATCCCGTATGCAATTCCCTTTGCCTATCGGTATGTTACTTGCCCGAGATTCGATCGCTGGTATCCCCATACCTCGTTCAATCTCGTTACCGGCAAATCTCTTTACTTGTTTCGTAACGCATGATCCCGTGGCTAACTCCTTAATCACATTAAGCTCATTATGACGATGATGCATTACTGAGTGGGCCTAGAGATACCTATCCGTCATACAGAGTGACAAATCCCAGTCTCGATTCGTGCCAACCCAACAGACACTTTCGGAGATACCTGTAGTGCACCTTTATAGCCACCCAGTTACATTGTGACGTTTGGTACACCCAAATCATTCCTAAGGTATCCGGGAGTTGCACAATCTCATGGTCTAAGGAAATGATACTTGACATTAGAAAAGCTTTAGCAAACGAACAACATGATCTTGTGCTACGCTTAAGATTGGGTCTTGTCCATCACATCATTCTCCTAATGATGTGATCTCGTTATCAATGACATCCAATGTCCATGGTAAGGAAACCATGACCATCTATTGATCAACGAGCTAGTCAACTAGAGGCTTACTAGGGACATATTACGATCTATGTATTCACACATGTATTATAGTTTCCGGTTAATACAATTATAGCATGAACAATAAACAATTATCATGAACAAGGAAATATAATAATAACCATTCTACTATTGCCTCTAGGGCATATTTCCAACAGTCTCCCACTTGCACTAGAGTCAATAATCTAGTTAACATCATTATGTGATTAACACTCATAGTTCACATCGCCATGTGACTAACACCCAAAGAGTTTACTAGAGTCAATAATATAGTTCACATCGCCATGTGATTAACACCCAAGAGTTTACTAGAGTCAATAATCTAGTTCACATCACCATGTGATTAACACTCAATGAGTTCTAGGGTTTGATCATGTTATGCTTACAAGAGAAGTGCCAGTCAACGGGTCTGCAACATTTAGATCCGTGTGTTCTTCGCAAATCTCGATTTCATATTGTAGATGTTGCTACTATGCTCCACTTGGAGCTATTCCAAATGGTTGCTCTACTATACGTATCCGGTTTACTACTCAGAGTCATCCGGATAGGTGTTAAAGCTTGCATCGACGTAACCCTTTACGCCGAACTCTTTATCACCTCCATAACCAAGAAACATTTCCTTATTCCTAAGGACAATCTTGACCGCTATCCAATGATCCGCTCGTGGATCACTCTTGTACCCCCTTGCCAGACACGTGGCAAAGCACATCGCGGTACACAGCATGGCATATCATATAGAGACTATGGCTAAGGCACAGGGGACGACTTTCGTCCTTTCTCTTTCTTCTGTCGTGGTCGAGCTTCAAGTCTTAACTTCACACCTCACAACTCAGGCAAGAACTCCTTCTTTGACTGATCCATCTTGAACTTCTTCAAGATCATGTCAAGGTATGTGCTCTGTGAAAGTCTTATCAGGCGTCTTGGTTTATCTCTATAGGTCTTGACACCCAACATGTAAGCAGTTTTACACAGGTCTTCCTTTGAAAAACTCCATTCAAACAACCCTTTATGCTTTCTAGAAATTCTACATCATTTTCGATCAACAAAATGTCATCCATATATACCTATCAGAAATGTTATAGTGCTCCCACTCACTTTCTTGCAAATACAAGTTTCTTGCAAACTTTGTATAAACCCAATTGCTTTGATCGCCTCATCAAAGCGTATGTTCCAACTCCGAGATGCTTGTTCCAGTCCATAGAAGGATCGCTGGAGTTTGCATACCTTTTAGCATCCTTAGAATTGACAAAAACCTTTTGGTTGTATCACATACAACCTTTCCTCACGGAAACCGTCAAGGAGACTTTGTTTTGACATCCATCTGCCTGATTTCGTAAATGAAAATGCAGCAACTGCTAACATAGTTCTAACAGACTTCAACATCGCTATGATTGAGAGTCTCATCATAGTCAACTCCTTGAACTTGTCGGAAACTTCTTTGAGACAAGTTGAGCTTCACAAATGGTGACATTACCATCAGCGTTTGTCTTCTTCTTAAAGATCCATTTATTCTCAATGGATTGCCGTTCATCGGGCAAGTCCACCAAAGTCCATACTTTGTTCTCATACATGGATCCTATCTCAGATTTCATGGCTTCCAGCCATTTGTTGGAATCCAGGCCCACCATCGCTTCTTCATAGCTCATAGGTTCATCGTTGTCCAACAACATGACCTTTAAGACAGGGTTACCACTGAGAAGTTGTACACACCCTTGTCGACCTACGAGGTTCGATAGCAATTTGATCTGAAGCCTCATGATCATCATCATTACCTTTCTCTTCAACTGACGTAGTTGCTAGAGAAACATCTTTCTGTGCTGCGCTACTCTCTGGTTGAAGTGAAGGTTCAACAACCTCATCAAGTTCTATCTTCCTCCCACTCAATTCTTTCGCGAGAAACTCTTTCTTGAGAAAGGACTTGTTCTTAGTGACAAACACTTTGCCCTCAGATCTGAGATAGAAGGTATACCCAATCGTCTTGTTTGGTTATTCTATGAAGATACAATTTTTTGCTTTGGGTTCGAGTTTTTCTGACCGAAGCCTATCGACATAAGCATCGTAGTCCCAAACCTTAAGAAACAACAACTTTGTTTTCTTGCCAAACCATAGTTCATACGGTGTCATCTCCACGGACTTACATGGTGCCCTATTTAAAGTGAATGCAATTGTCTTTAATGCATAATCCCCCAAAAATAGCGATAGATTGGTAAGAGACATCATACACCATATTTAATAAGGTTCGATTACGGCGTTCGGACACACCATCATGCTATGGTGTTCCAGGCGGCGTCAACTGTGAAACGATTCCACCTTGTCTTTAGTGATTGCCAAACTCATAACTCAATACTTTCCCTTTGATCAGATCGAAGGAACTTGATCTTCTTGTTATGATGATTCTCAACTTAACTCTGAAATTGCTTGAACTTTTGAAACATTTCAGACTTATGCTTCATTAAGTAAATATACCTGAGGGAGTCCTGGATTAGGGGGCATCCGGACAGCCGGATTATATCCTTTGGCCGGACTGTTGGACTATGAAGATACAAGATTGAAGACTTCGTCCCGTGTCCGGATGGGACTCTCCTTGGCATGGAAGGCAAGCTTGGCAATACGGATATGTAGATCTCCTTCCTTGTAACTGACTCTGTGTAACCCTATCCCCCTCCGGTGTCTATATAAACAGGAGGGTTTAGTCCGTAGGACCAACAACACACAATCATACCATAGGCTAGCTTCTAGGGTTTAGCCTCTTCGATCTCGTGGTAGATCAACTCTTGTACTACTCATATTATCAAGAACGATCAAGCAGGACGTAGGGTATTACCTCCATCAAGAGGGCCCGAACCTGGGTAAACATCGTGTCCCCTGCCTCCTGTTACCATCCGCCTAGACGCATAGTTCGGGACCCCCTACCCGAGATCCGCCGGTTTTGACACCGACATTGGTGCTTTCATTGAGAGTTCCTCTGTGTCGTCATCGTTAGGCTTGATGGATCCTTCGATCATCGATAGTGATGCAGTCCAGGGTGAGACTTTTCTTCCCGGACAGATCTTTGTATTTGGCGGCTTCGCACTACGGGCCAACTCGCTTGGCCATCTGGAGCAGATCGAGAGTTACACCCCTGGCCACCAGGTCAGGTTTTGAATCTTAAACTACACGGCCGACATCCACGGAGACTCGATCTTCGAAGGATTCGAGCCCCTGCCGAGTGCGCCGCATGGTCACGATGAGCATGATTTAGCTCTACCGTCGGACAGTGTTCAGGAGACCGCACCGGCAACCGCTCCGACCCTCAATTCAGAGCCAATTGTGCCATCCATGGACGGGTGGATAGACCCCGCCACGGAGTCCGTATTCTCAGTGGTGATCGAGCCGAGTATTGACCTTACCCTTCACGAGAGCCGTGATGCCAAACTGCCGGATTCTTCCCCGGCCACGGACTCCGAACCACCTGCGCCCGTGCCTATCGAATCCGACTGGGCGCCTATCATGGAGTTCACCTCCACGGATATCTTTCAGCACTCGCCCTTCGGCGACATAATGAACTCATTAAGGTCTCTCTCCTTGTCAGGAGAGTCCTGGCCGAACTATGTCCGGCAGGATTGGGATGCGGATGACGAAGAAATTCGCCGACCACCTACCACCCACTTAGTAGCCACTGTCGACAATTTGACCGACATGCTCGACTTCGACTCCGAAGACATCGACGGTATGGATGATGATGCAGGAGACGAACAAGAACCACTGCCCACAGGGCACTGGACAACCACCTCATCATATATATATATATATATATATATATATATATATATATATATATATATATATATATATATATATATATATATGGTGGACACACCCAAAGAAGGCAATGGCGACGGGACAGCGGAGGATGACCCCTCCAAGAAGCAACCCAAGCGCCGACGTCAGCGGCTCCGCTCTAAGTCTCGCCAAGGCAAAAGTGGTGATACCGACACAGGAGATAATAGCACTCCGGAGAGTGCCGAAGATGACGACAAGCCCCTCCAGCAAGATTTAGAGCAGGAGGATGGAGAAGCCAGCCCTCCCGAGAGAGCGGCAGATGGAGAGGCGGAGGATGATAATTACATGCCTCCCTCCGAAGATGAGGCAAGCCTCGATGATGACGAATTTTTCGTGCCGGAGGATCCCGTCGAGCAAGAGCGCTTCAAGCGCCGGCTTATAGCCACGGCAAATAGCCTTAAAAAAGCAACAATAGCTTCGAGCTGATCAAGATTTGCTAGCTGACAGATGGACTGAAGTCCTTGCGGCCGAGGAATATGAACTCGAACGCCCCTCCAAGAGTTACCCAAAGTGCAGGTTGCTACCCCGACTGGAGGAGGAAGCATTAAAACCTACATCTCCAGCGTATGACGCGGCTGATCGGCCACCTCGTGGCCGCGACAGAGAGGCATTTCAGCCAAAAGATCAGCTCGCACCCCGACGCCACTCAAATAAAAATGTCAAGGCATGGGGAAACATGCTAGACCTGTGAGACGTATTGGAGGACAAAGAAAAACACACAAGATCGATCTACGGATCACGAGGGAGCGCCACTATGCGAGACGATAACCGTCACGCTGGATACAGTAAAAGTAAATCCGGCCGGGCCGAACACAGCGGACAAGACTCATTTGAGTTGCGTCGCAATATAGCCCAGTACAGAGGCGCCGCACACCCCCTATGCTTCACAGACGAAATAATGGATCACCAAATCCCAGAGGGTTTCAAACCCGTAAATATCGAATCATACGACGGTACAACATATCCTGCAGTATGGATCGAGGACTTCCTCCTGCACATCCACATGGCCCGCGGTGACGATCTACACGCCATCAAATACCTCCCACTCAAACTCAAAAGACCATCTCGGCATTGGCTCAACAGCCTACCAGCAGAATCCATTGGCTGTTGGTAAGATCTGCAAGCCGCATTCCTCGACAACTTCCAGGGTGAAGGAAATCTGCCCTAGAGGCAATAATAAAGTTATTATTTATTTCCTTATTTCATGATAAATGTTTATTATTCATGCTAGAATTGTATTAACCGGAAACATAATACATGTGTGAATACATAGACAAACAGAGTGTCACTAGTATGCCTCTACTTGACTAGCTCGTTAATCAAAGATGGTTATGTTTCCTAACCATAGACAAAGAGTTGTTATTTGAATAACGAGGTCACATCATTAGTTGAATGATCTGATTGACATGACCCATTCCATTAGCTTAGCACCCGATCGTTTAGTATGTTGCTATTGCTTTCTTCATGACTTATACATGTTCCTATGACTATGAGATTATGCAACTCCCGTTTGCCGGAGGAACACTTTGGGTGCTACCAAACGTCACAACGTAACTGGGTGATTATAAAGGAGCATTACAGGTGTCTCCAAAGGTAGATGTTGGGTTGGCGTATTTCGAGATTAGGATTTGTCACTCCGATTGTCGGAGAGGTATCTCTGGGCCCTCTCGGTAATGCACATCACATAAGCCTTGCAAGCATTGCAACTAATGAGTTAGTTGCAAGATGATGTATTACAGAACGAGTAAAGAGACTTGCCGGTAACGAGATTGAACTAGGTATTGGATACCGACGATCGAATCTCGGGCAAGTAACATACCGATGACAAAGGGAACAACGTATGTTGTTATGCGGTCTGACCGATAAAGATCTTCGTAGAATATGTACGAGCCAATATGGGCATCCAGGTCCCACTGTTGGTTATTGATCGGAGACATGTCTCGGTCATGTCTACATTGTTCTCGAACCCGTAGGGTCCGCACGCTTAAGGTTACGATGACAGTTATATTATGAGTTTATGCATTTTGATGTACCGAAGGTTGTTCGGAGTCTCGGATGTGATCACGGACATGACGAGGAGTCTCGAAATGGTCGAGACGTAAAGATTGATATATTGGAATCCTATGTTTGGATATCGGAAGTGTTACGGGTGAAATCGGGATTTTACCGGAGCACCGGGAGGGTTACCGGAACCCTCCCGGGAGCTATATGGGCCATAGTGGGCCTTAGTGGAAAAGAGAAGGGGCTGCCCTAGATGGTCTGCGCGCCTCCCCCTTCCCCTAGTCCTATTAGGACTAGGAGAGGTGGCCGGCCCCCTCCTCCTCTTTTCCCCCTCCGCGAATCCTATTCCAACTAGGATTGGGGGGGGGGGGG
>NC_041382.1:673440060-673446845 GCF_002162155.2 Triticum dicoccoides | reverse complement strand
GCGCCTCCTATGGCTGGCCATCCCTCCCCCCTCTAGTCCTTTATATACTGAGGTAGAGGCACCTCTAGATACAAGTTGATCCACGTGATCTATTCCTTAGTCGTGTGCGGTGCCCCCTGCCACCATATTCCTCGATAATACTGTAGCGGAGTTTAGGCGAAGCCCTGCTGCTGTAGTTCATCAAGATCGTCACCACGCCGTCGTGCTGACGGAAATCTTCCCCGACACTTTGCTGGATCGGAGTCCGGGGATCGTCATCGAGCTGAACGTGTGCTCGAACTCGGAGGTGCCGTAGTTTCGGTGCTTGATCGGTTGGATCGTGAAGACGTACGACTACTTCCTCTACGTCGTGTCAGCGCTTCGCGTTGGGTACGTAGACAACACTCTCCCCTCTCGTTGCTATGCATCACATGATCTTGCGTGTGCGTAGGAAATTTTTTGAAATTACTACGAAACCCAACAGTGGTATCAGAGCCTAGGTTTTATGGTTTGATGTTATATGCACGAGTAGAACACAAGTGAGTTGTGGGTGATATAAGTCATACTGCCTACCAGCATGTCATACTTTGGTTCGGCGGTATTGTTGGATGAAGCGGCCCGGACCGACATTACGCGTACGCTTACGCGAGACCGGTTTCCCCGACGTGCTTTGCACATAGGTGACTTGCGGGTGACTGTTTCTCCAACTTTAGTTGAACCGAGTGTGGCTACGCTCGGTCCTTGTGAAGGTTAAAACGGAGTCAAATTGACAAACTATCGTTGTGGTTTTGATGCGTAGGTAAGATTGGTTCTTGCTAAAGCCCGTAGCAGTCACGTAAAACTTGCAACAACAAAGTAGAGGACGTCTAACTTGTTTTTGCAGGGCATGTTGTGATGTGATATGGTCAAGACATGATGAGATATAAGTTGTTGTATGAGATGATCATGTTTTGTTGAAGTTATCAGCAACTGGCAAAATCCTTATGGTTGTCTCTCTATTGCATAAGATGCAAGCGTCCAATAATTGTTTTACTTTATCGCTATGCAATAGCAATAGTTGCAAGAGCAATTGTTGGCGAGACGACCACGTGACGACACATTGATATAGATCAAGATGATGGAGATCATGGTGTCATGCCGGTGACGATATAGATCATGACAGTGCTTCGGAGATGGAGATCACATGCACAAGATGATGATGGCCATATCATATCACTTATATTGATTGCATGTGATGTTTATCTTTTTATGCATCTTATCTTGCTTAGTTTGATGGTAGCATTTTAAGATGATCTCTCACTAATTATCAAGAAGTGTTCTCCCTGAGTATGCACCGTTGCCAAAGTTCGTCGTGCCCAGACACCACGTGATGATCGGGTGTGATAAGCTCTACGTCCATCTACAACGGGTGCAAGCCAGTTTTGCACACGCAGAATACTCAGGTTAAACTTGACGAGCCTAGCATATGCAGATATGGCCTTGGAACACAGAGACCGAAAGGTCGAGCGTGAATCATATAGTAGATATGATCAACATAACGATGTTCACCATTGAAAACTACTCCATCTCACGTGATGATCGGTTATGGTTTAGTTGATATGGATCACGTAATCACTTAGAAGATTAGAGGGATGTCTATCTAAGTGGGAGTTCTTAATTAATATGATTAATTGAACTTAAATTTATCATGAACTTAGTCCTGGTAGTATTTTGCAAATTATGTTGTAGATCAATAGCTCGCGTTATTGCTTTCATATGTTTATTTTGATATGTTCCTAGAGAAAAATTGTGTTGAAAGATGTTAGTAGCAATGATGCGGATTGGATCCGTGATATGAGGTTTATCCTCATTGCTGCACAGGAGAATTATGTCCTTGATGCACTGCTAGGTGACGGACCTATTGCAGGAGCAGATGCAGACGTTATGAACATTTGGCTAGCTCAATATGATGACTACTTGATAGTTTAGTGCACCATGCTTAATGGCTTAGAATTGGGACTTCAAAGACGTTTTGAACGTCATGGAGCATATGAGATGTTCCAGGAGTTGAAGTTAATATTTCAAGCAAATACCCGAGTTGAGAGATATAAAGTCTCCAACAAGTTCTATAGCTAAAAGATGGAGGAGAATCGCTCAACTAGTGAGCATGTGCTCAGATTGTCTGAGTACTACAATCGCTTGAATCAAGTGGGAGTTAATCTTCCAGATAAGATAGGGATTGACAGAATTCTCTAGTCACCATCACCAAGTTAGTAGAACTTCGTGATGAACTATAATATGCAAGGGATAACGGAAACAACTCCCAAGCTCTTCGTGATGCTGAAATCAACGAAGGTAGAAATCAAGAAAAACATCAAGTGTTGATGGTTGACAAGATCACTAGTTTCAAGAAAAGGGCAAAGGGAAGAAGGGGAACTTCAAGAAGAACGGCAAGCAAGTTGCTGCTCAAGTGAAGAAACCCAAGTCTGATCCAAGCCTGAGACTAAGTGCTTCTACTGCAAAGGGACTGGTCACTGGAAGCGGAACTACCCCAAGTGATTGGCAGATAAGAAGGATGGCAAAGTGAACATAAGTATATTTGATATACATGTTATTGATGTGTACTTTACTAGTGTTTATAGCAACCCCTCGGTATTTGATACTAGTTCAGTTGCTAAGATTAGTAACTCGAAACGGGAGTTGCAAAATAAACAGAGACTAGTTAAGGGTGAAGTGACGATGTGTGTTGGAAGTGGTTCCAAGATTGATATGATCATCATCGCACACTCCCTATACTTTCGGGATTAGTGTTGAACCTGAATAAGTGTTATTTGGTGTTTGCGTTGAGCATGAATATGATTTGATCATGTTTATTGTAATACGGTTATTCATTTAAGTAAGAGAATAAATTGTTGTTCTGTTTACATGAATAAAACCTTATATGGTTACACACCCAATGAAAATAGTTCGTTGGATCTCGATCGTAGTGATACACATAATCATAATATTGAAACCAAAAGATGCAAAGTTAATAATGATAGTGCAACTTATTTGTAGCACTGCCGTTTAGGTCATATTGGTGTAAAGCGCATGAAGAAACTCCATGCTGATGGGATTTTGGAATCACTTGATTATGAATCACTTGATGCTTGCGAACCATGCCTTTTGGGCAAGATGACTAAAACGCCGTTCTCCGGAACAATGAAGCAAGCAACAGATTTGTTGGAGATCATACATACTGATGTATGTGGTCCGATGAATATTAAGGCTTGCAGCAGGTATCATTATTTTCTGACCTTCACAGATGATTTGAGCAGATATGGGGATATCTACTTGATGAAACATAAGTCTGAAACATTTGAACAGTTCAAAGAATTTCAGAGTGAAGTGGAAAATCATCGTGACAAGAAAATAAAAGTTTCTACGATATGATCGCAGAGGTAAAATATTTGAGTTACGAGTTTGGTCTTCAATTAAAACAATGTGGAATAGTTTCACAAACTTATGCCACGTGGAACACCACAGCATAATGGTGTGTCCGAACGTCATAATCATACTTTATTGGATATAGTGCAATCTATGATGTCTCTTACCGATCTACCACTATCGTTTTGGGGTTATACATTAGAGACAGCTACATTCACGTTAAATAGGGCACCATCTAAATCCGTTGAGACGACATCGTGTGAACTATGGTTTGGCAAGAAACCTAAGCTGTCGTTTCTTAAAGTTTGGGGTTGCGATGCTTATATGAAAAAGTTTCATCCTGATAAGCTCAAACTCAAATCGGAGAAGTGTGTCTTCATAGGATATCCAAAGGAAACTATTGGATACACCTTCTATCACAGATCCGAAGGCAAGATTTTTGTTGCTAAATTCGGAAACTTTCTGGAGAAGGAGTTTCTCTCGAAAGAAGTGAGTGGGAGGAAAGTAGAACTTGACGAGGTAACTGCACCTGCTCCCTTATTGGAAAGTAGTACATCACAGAAAACTGTTTCTGTGACACCTACACCAGTTAGTGAGGAAGCTAATGATGATGATCATGAAACTTCAAAACAAGATACTACTGAACCTCGTAGATCAACCAGAGTAAGATCCGCGCCAGAGTGGTACGGTAATCCTTTTCTGGAAGTCATGCTACTAGATCATGATGAACCTACGAACTATGAGGAAGCGATGATGAGCCCAGATTCCGCGAAATGGTTTGAGGCCATGAAATCTGAGATATGATCCATGTATGAGAACAAAGTATGGACTTTGATGGATTTGCCCGAAGATCGGCAAGCCATAGAAAATAAATGGATCTTAAAGAGGAAGACGGACGCTGATAGTAGTGTTACTATCTACAAAGCTAGAATTGTCGCAAAAGGTTTTCGACAAATTCAAGGTGTTGACTACGATGAGAGTTTCTCACTCGTTCTATGCTTAAGCCTATCCGAATCATGTTAGCAATTGTCGCGTTTTATGAAATCTGGCAAATGGATAAACAAAACTGCATTCCTTAATGGATTTACTAAAGAAGAGTTGTATACGATGCAACTAGAAGGTTTTGTCGATCCTAAAGGTGTTAACTAAATATGCAAGCTCCAGCGATCCATCTATGGACTGGTGCAAGAATCTCGGAGTTGGAATATACGCTTTGATAAGTTGATCAAAGCATATAGTTTTATACAGACTTGCGGTGAAGCCTGTATTTACAAGAAAGTGAGTGGGAGCACTACAACATTTCTGATAAGTATATGTGAATGACATATTGTTGATCGGAAATAATGTAGAATTATTCTGCAAAGCATAAAGGAGTGTTTGAAAGGAGTTTTTCAAAGAAAGACTTTGGTGAAGCTGCTTACATATTGAGCTTCAAGATCTATAGAGATAGATCAAGACGCTTGATAAGTTTTTTTTTCAATGAGTACATACCTTGACAGGATTTTGAAGTAGTTCAAAATGGAGCAGTCAAAGAAAGAGTTCTTGCCTGTATTACAAGGTGTGAAGTTGAGTAAGACTCAAAGCCCGACCACGACAGAAGATAGAAAGAGAATGAAAGTCATTCCCTATGCCTCAGTCATAGGTTCTATAAAGTATGCCATGCTGTATACCAGATCTATTGTATGCCCTACCACTGAGTTTGGCAAGGGAGTACGATAGTGATCTAGGAGTAGATCACTGGACAGCGGTCAAAATTATCCTTAGTGGAATAAGGATATGTTTCTCGATTATGGAAGTGAAAAAAAAAGGTTCGTCGTAAAGGGTTACGCCGATGCAAGTTTTGACACTAATCTAGATGACTCTAAGTCTCGGTCTAGATACATATTGAAAGTGGGAGCAATTAGCTAGAGTAGCTCCATGCAGAGCATTGTTGACATAGAAATTTGCAAAATACACGCGGATCTGAATGTGGCAGACCCGTTGACTAAGATTCTCTCACAAGCAAAACATGATCACACCTTAGTACTCCTTGGGTGTTAATCACATAGCGATGTGAACTAGATTACTGAATCTAGTAAACCCTTTGGGTGTTGGTCACATGGGGATGTGAACTATGGGTGTTAATCACATGATGATGTGAACTATCGATGTTAATCACATGGTGATGTGATCTAGATTATTGACTCTAGTGCAAGTGGGAGACTGAAGGAAATATGCCCTAGAGGCAATAATAAAGTTATTATTTATTTCCTTATTTCATGATAAATGTTTATTATTCATGCTAGAATTGTATTAACCGGAAACATAATACATGTGTGAATACATAGACAAACAGAGTGTCACTAGTATGCCTCTACTTGACTAGCTCGTTAATCAAAGATGGTTATGTTTTCTAACCATAGACAAAGAGTTGTTATTTGAATAACGAGGTCACATCATTAGTTGAATGATCTGATTGACATGACCCATTCCATTAGCTTAGCACCCGATCGTTTAGTATGTTGCTATTGCTTTCTTCATGACTTATACATGTTCCTATGACTATGAGATTATGCAACTCCCGTTTGCCGGAGGAACACTTTGGGTGCTACCAAACGTCACAACGTAACTGGGTGATTATAAAGGAGCATTACAGGTGTCTCCAAAGGTAGATGTTGGGTTGGCGTATTTCGAGATTAGGATTTGTCACTCCGATTGTCGGAGAGGTATCTCTGGGCCCTCTCGGTAATGCACATCACATAAGCCTTGCGAGCATTGCAACTAATGAGTTAGTTGCAAGATGATGTATTACAGAACGAGTAAAGATACTTGCCGGTAACGAGATTGAACTAGGTATTGGATACCGACGATCGAATCTCGGGCAAGTAACATACCGATGACAAAGGGAACAACGTATGTTGTTATGCGGTCTGACCGATAAAGATCTTCGTAGAATATGTAGGAGCCAATATGGGCATCCAGGTTCCGCTATTGGTTATTGACCGGAGACATGTCTCGGTCATGTCTACATTGTTCTCGAACCCGTAGGGTCCGCACGCTTAAGGTTACGATGACAGTTATATTATGAGTTTATGCATTTTGATGTACCGAAGGTTGTTCGGAGTCCCGGATGTGATCACGGACATGACGAGGAGTCTCGAAATGGTCGAGACGTAAAGATTGATATATTGGAAGCCTATGTTTGGATATCGGAAATGTTCCGGGTGAAATCGGGATTTTACCGGAGTACCGGGAGGGTTACCGAAACCCTCCCGGGAGCTATATGGGCCATAGTGGGCCTTAGTGGAGAAGAGAAGGGGCTGCCCTAGATGGGCTGCGTGCCTCCCCCTTCCCCTAGTCCTATTAGGACTAGGAGAGGTGGCCGGCCCCCTCCTCCTCTTTTCCCCCTCCGCGAATCCTAT
>NC_041382.1:673405305-673439729 GCF_002162155.2 Triticum dicoccoides | reverse complement strand
CTACTCCCAGAGGGAGTAGGACTCTCCTAGCGCGCCTCCTATGGCCGGCCAGCCCTCCCCCCTCTAGTCCTTTATATACTGAGGTAGAGGCACCTCTAGATACAAGTTGATCCATGTGATCTATTCCTTAGCCGTTTGCGGTGCCCCCTGCCACCATATTCCTCGATAATACTGTAGCGGAGTTTAGGCGAAGCCCTGCTGCTGTAGTTCATCAAGATCGTCACCACGCCGTCGTGCTGACGGAACTCTTCCCCGACACTTTGCTGGATCGGAGTCCGGGGATCGTCATCGAGCTGAACGTGTGCTCGAACTCGGAGGTGCCGTAGTTTCGGTGCTTGATCGGTTGGATCGTGAAGACGTACGACTACTTCCTCTACGTCGTGTCAGCGCTTCCGTAGTCGGTCTGCGTTGGGTACGTAGACAACACTCTCCCCTCTCGTTGCTATGCATCACATGATCTTGCGTGTGCGTAGGAAATTTTTTGAAATTACTACGAAACCCAACACAGGGCACTTATGTGCGACCACCAGATGCCGATGACTTGAGCCACATAATTCAGCAGCCAAAGGAATCGGCCAGGCAATTCTGGACACGGTTCCTGACAAAGAAAAATCAAATCATCGACTGTCCGGATGCAGAGGCCCTAGAAGCTTTTAAGCACAACATCCGCGACGAGTGGCTCGCCGGCACCTTGGCCAGGAAAAGCCGAAATCTATGGCAGCCCTCACGACACTCATGACCCGCTTTTGCGCGGGAGAGGACAGCTGGCTGGCTCGAAGCAATAACATATCAAAGAACCATGGTACTTCAGATACCAAGGATAGAAATGCCAGGTCACGTCGCAAAAAACACAAGCGCCGCATCAACAACGACAATACCAAGGATACGGCGGTCAATGCCGGATTCAGAGGCTCTAAACCCGGTCAGCAGAAAAAGCCATTCAAAAGAAGCACTTCGGGCCCGTCCAGTTTGGACCGTATACTCGATCGCTCATGTCAAATACACGACACCCCCGACAAGCCAGCCAACCACACCAACAGGGAATGTTGGGTGTTCAAGCATGCCGGCAAGTTAAATGCCGAAAACAAAGATAAGGGGTTACATAGCGATGACGAGGAGGAGCCCCGGCCGCCGAACACCGGAGGACAGAAGAGGTTCCCCCCACAAGTGCGGACGGTGAACGTGATATAAGCAACCCACATCCCCAAGAGGGAGCGGAAGCATGCGCTAAGGGACGTATATGCGTTGGAGCCAGTCGCCCCAAAGTTCAACCCATGGTCCTCCTGTCTGATCACCTTCGATGGCAGGGACCACCCCACTAGTATCCGTCATGGCGGATTCGTCGCACCGGTCCTAGACCCAATCATCGACGGATTTCACCTTACTCGAGTCCGTATGGACGGCGGCAGCAGCCTGAACCTGCTTTATCAGGACATAGTGTGCAAGATGGGTATAGACCCCTCAAGGATCAAACCCACAAAAACAACCTTCAAAGGCGTCATACCAGGTGTAGAGGCCCATTGCACAGGCTCAGTCACGCTGGAAGTGGTCTTCGGATCCCCGGATAACTTCCTAAGTGAGGAGTTAATCTTCGATTTAGTCCCGTTCCGCAGTGGCTATCATGCACTGCTTGGGCGAACTGCATTTGCGAGATTCAATGCGGTAGCGCATTATGCATACCTCAAGCTCAAGATGCCAGGACCTCGGGGGGTCACCACAGTCAATGGAAACACATAGCGCTCTCTCCGCATGGAGCACACTGCGTCCCTCGTAGTAGAAGCACAAAGCAGCCTCTTCAGGCAATCCACCAGTTTGGTGATTAAACACCTGGACACCGTCAAGCGCACCCGGTGTAATCTGCAACAAGACCGCCTGGCACGTTCTGAGCCTGCATAGCAATGCGGCCCCCATCCCAGTCCCAGCCAAACGGTGAAATCTGTGCCACGCGTACATAATTACACATTGAAAATACTATGGGCATAGGTGGGGGGGCACGACTATGGCACGCCCCAAAACGCGGCTCAACCGCACTAGGGGCTTCCCGCTTTGTTATTTTTTCTCTCTTTCAGGACTTTACTCTCTGGAAACCCCATCCGGCAGTATGATTGCCGGACACATGATACAACAACCAAGGAGGCAGAAAGCTACGTCGCACCATGGAACTCCCAGGTGGTCTCTGATAACGAGTGAAATACCTGCTTTAAATACCATTCCTCGGCTTGCCCTTGGAGGGGACATGTCAAATAGTCCTACTTTTTGCTTATCGCACTACTTGTATCATTCTGCTTCGACGCACCTTTTTGAATAAACAATGCATAGCACTAGACTATTACCGCATTCTCTATTCTTTTTTTATATATGTTCATTCATGACATTCAGCACCCATACACTCTGGTACGGCCAATACGCCAGGGGCTTAAGCGTACCCCATAAAACGGCATGAGAAGTCCAAACACTTTCGACAGTGCGGCACCCCGAATTTATAGCATTATATGCATCAACTCCGAATCATGTCTTGGGTCAATAGTTGGGTTTGCCCGGCTCCCATGTTTTGGTACCTTACGTTCCGCTATATCGGCTAAGGTAGCACTGGGAGAACTACTGCGATTGTGCCCCGGTTCATCTGGGCAAGCACCTCAGTAGAGAAAGCTAAAACTGACTGTCATGATAAGGCGAGAGCTGGTGGCTATTCGAGAGGTCTCGAGTCCCTAAAGACTTATGCCAATTAGGGCGAGGAGTCGGCTTTGTCCGGCTTAGGCGTGTATAGCGCCCCAAATTCGGCCTTCCGAATACTAGGGGCTTCGCCAAAATTTAAAATTGTAGACTTCTATGGCTAAGTGAGAGTGATAAAGCATTATAGTCCGATTGCCTTGTTCGTTGCACTAAGCACCTCCCTCGAAGGACCCAACAATGGGAAAAAGAGTGCTCAGATTTATCCCGAACACCCCACCACTCGTGGCATGGGGGCAGAAGCCGACGACTGGCCATCTCTCATATTTGATAAACAGCTGCACAGAAGGTAATATTTTAAATTCAAATAAGCGTTGCATAGCGCACATGAACAAGTTTTCATAATACAGGATCACACGAGCAAGTTCATTCAAAAATTACATCCTTCGCACACTCGTCCGCCACAAGACGGGAACCCTTCAGGACACCCTCATAATACATTTCAGGGTGGCGATGCTCCTTGCCCTGCGGCGGCCCCTCCTTCACCAGCTTCTCGGTGTCCATCTTGGCCCAGTGCACCTTCGCACGGGCAAAAGCCCGGAGTGCACCTTCGATGCAGACGGACCGCTTTATGACTTCCAGCCGTGGGCAGGCATCCACAAGCCGCCTCACCAGGCCGAAGTAGCTGTTGGGAAGGGAGTCGCCAGGCCACATCCGGACTATAAGGCCCCTCATGGCCTGTTCGGCCGCCTTGTGCAGCTCTACCAGTTGCTTCAGCTGGTCGCTCAAAGGCATCGGGTGTTCAGTCCCAGTATACTGAGACCAGAACAACTTCTCCGTCGAGCTTCCCTCCTCGGCCTGGTAGTACTTTGCGGCATCTGACACGCTGCGGGGCAAATCTGCGAATGCTCCTGGAGAGCTCCGGACTCGGGTAAGTAACAAGTAATTTACTTTCACATGCTTGCTTTGCATAATGAATGCCTTACCCGCCGCTATCTTCCTCATCGCCTCAATTTCCTGGAGGGCCTTTTGGGCTTTAGCCTTGGCACGCTTTGTGCTCTCGAGGGCCGCGGCAAGCTCGGACTCTCGCGTCTTCGAGTCAAGCGCCAAAGTCTCGTGCTTCCTCACGAGAGCCTAGAGCTCTTGCTGCACCTCGCCCACCTGTGCCTCATGTTTCTCCCGCTCGATGCGCTCCCTGGCCGCTTTGTTTTCGGCCTCGGACATCGCTTGCTTCAGGGTCACCACTTCGGTCGTGGCCCCTGGCACATCCATGATGATCCTACCATTTTGCAACCACATCTTTTTTTATATATAGACAAGGTATTACTTACCTTTGTTCTTCTCGAGCTGCCTCTTGGCAAGGCCGAGCTCTTTCTCGGACCGCTCGAGGTTCTGCTTCAGTGCGGCGACCTCCGCAGTCAGTGTGGCAGAGGTCAGCAGCGAAGCCTGCATACGCATACAGACATGCTTATATTAGACTCCTGCAGATATTATTTGATCCTCTATTCGGCTTTTCTTTTTGAACACCAAACAGAGCATCAGGGGCTACTGTCTATGCGGTAATATTTTCCTATATTTTAAATACTTACCTCAAAGCCTGTTAGAAGGCTGGCACAGGCTTCAGTCAGTCCGCTCTTGGCGGACTGAACCTTCTTGATCATCGCACTCATAATAGTGCGGTGCACTTCGTCGATGGAAGCGCCACGAAGCGCTCCCAGCAGGTTGTCCGGTGCCTCCGGATGGACAGAGGTCACCGGCATGGGCGGCTTGCCCCTATTGGAAGGGGGCCGCCTGCCGGAGTCCGGAACCACTGGAGGTTCCGGCGCGGTGTTCGGCTGAGGGCCGAACTTGGAGCCCTTGGGAGTCTTGCTCCCTTTGCGCCTAGAGTCCGGAAGGTCGCCTTGAGGCGCCTCCAGGACTACCTCCCCTCGGTTCGGTGCCCCTTGAGACAATACCTCGACATTGTCCGTAGGGAGAGGAGAGGAGGTGGTTGGAAGTGACTCGCTATTCATATCCGACGAGTCCAAGGAACCGTCCGACGAGGATACGTCGATGCGGGCTTGGGGCGGTCTGCATGATCATATTCGACATTAAGAGAAGTAGTGCAATAAAAGTATGCTATGAGTTACTCTGGTATCCGAATACTTACGACTTCGCCAGGGGCTTGGCCCTAAGTAACCACTCGTCTTCGCTGTTGGCGGCGGTGGTGGAACAGTCCGTAAGGAGAGTCCTTCCCTTCTTGGACCCTCCGGCCTTCCCGGTTGGGGCGGCCTTCCTTTTCCTGTCTCCCCCGGCTGGAGGGGGAGAACCGTCATCTTCCTCCTCCTCGTTTTCACAGGAGGAGTGTGTCTCAGAGTTATCGGACGATGAGTCCGATACCACCTGGCGCCAGGAACTCTTTCGGGTTCCCGTGGCCTTCTTCTTGATCTTATTCTCCGGCACCTCATAAGGAGCCAGAGTCCGCATCTCCGTCAGGAGAGCGTCTGCAGGGTCTTCGGGCAGAGGGGTCGGACAGTCAATCTGCTCCGATGTCTCCACCCAGTCCTGTCAAAGGCATGGGGGCTCAGACCCCGCACATGGTTAAACTATGGAAAATAAATACCCTACCAGGTGTACAGAACTTACCGGATTCGCAGGGCGCGTCGCGCTTAGCCCGCGGTCCTCGGTAAGGGAAGGGGGGACCTTGGCACCCTTGAATAGCACCTTCCAGACGTCCTTATGCATCGTATCGAAGAGCTCGCATAGAGTCTGGTGCTGGGCCGGGTCAAACTCCCATAAGTTGAAAGCCCGTCGTTGACACGGGAGGATCCGGCGGAAGAGCATGACCTGGACTATGTTGACAAGCTTGAGTTTCTTGCCCATCATGTTCCGGATACACTTCTGGAGTCCGTCCAGCTCCACCGATGAGCCCCAGGACAGGCCCTTCTCCTTCCAGGAAGTGAGCCGCGTGGGGATTCCGGATCGAAACTCGGGGGCCGCCACCCAGTTGGTGTCGGGCGGCTCGGTGATGTAGAACCACCCCGATTGCCACCCCTTTATGGTCTCCACATAGGTGCCCTCGAGACATGTAACGTTGGGCATTTTGCCCACCATGTCTCCGCCGCATTCCGCTTGTTGGCCGCCTACTATCTTCGGTTTGACATTGAAGGTCTTTAGCCATAGGCCGAAGTGGGGCCGGATGCGGAGGAAAGCCTCGCACATGATGGTGAATGCCGAGATGTTGAGGATGAAATTCGGGGCCAGATCATGGAAGTCCAGCCCATAATACAACATAAGGCCGCAGACGAATGGATGGAGGGGAAACCCAAGTCCGCGGACGAAGTGGGTGAGGAAAACCACCCTTTCGTAAGGTTCCGGGGTAGGGACGATCTGCCCCGCGGCTGGCAGCCGGTGCGTGATATCCGCGGCTAACTATCCGGCCCCGCGTAGCTTTTTGATGTCTCCCTCCATGACGAAGGAGACCATCCACTTGCCTCCCGCTCCGGACATGTTTGGAGAGAGTTGAGGAGAAGGATGTGGACTTGGGCGCTGGAGCTCGACTGCGAGAATTGATGAGCAAGGAGGAAGAAGGCGTGGGAAGAAAAAGGTGAACCCTTATCCCTTTATAAGGGCGGACGAAACTATGCGCCACCACCAACCTGGTAAAACTCGCTTATCCCCCAAGCGCCGTAATTGATGGCGCGGTTGGGTTACCCACATCCGTATTGATGGGAATCCCGTAATAAGGGGACACGATCTCTGCTTCGACAAGACGTGTCAAGGAAACCGCCTCGCGAAACACGCTGAGGTTGGTTGTGAAAAACGATTTGAATGGTGACTTGGCTGTGGTGTGATGTCACACAGCAGAATGCGTCGGCAGATTAGATTTGTGAAAATATTATTCTCTCTACGGTTGTATGTGGAACTTGTTTTGCAGAGTCGGACACGATCCTCGTGTTCAAAATCTTCTATGAAGTATTTGGAGGAGGAACCCGCCTTGCAATGTCGAAGATAATCTGCGCGCCGGACTCATCGTCATTGAAGCCTGGTTCAGGGGCTACTGAGGGAGTCCTGGATTAGGGGGTATTAGGACAGTCGGATTATATCCTTTGGCCGGACTGTTGGACTATGAAGATACAAGATGGAAGACTTTGTCCCGTGTCCGGATGGGACTCTCCTTGGCATGGAAGGCAAGCTTGGCAATACGGATATGTAGATCTCCTTCCTTGTAACCGACTCTGTGTAACCCTAGCCCCCTCCGGTGTCTATATAAACCAGAGGGTTTAGTCCGTAGGACCAACAACACACAATCATACCATAGGCTAGCTTCTAGGGTTTAGCCTCTTCGATCTCGTGGTAGATCAACTCTTGTACTACTCATATTATCAAGAACAATCAAGCAGGACGTAGGGTATTACCTCCATCAAGAGGGACCGAACCTGGGTAAACATCGTGTCCCCTGCCTCCTGTTACCATCCACCTAGACGCACAGTTCGGGACCCCCTACCTGAGATCCTCCAGTTTTGACACCGACAATACCCATATCTACTCAATTCACTGGTGAAGGTGAGAAAAATAACGATATCCACCGCTCGCTTCAACACTCATCGGACCGCACACATCAGCATGTATGATGTCCAACAAGTCACTTGCCCGTTCCATTGTTCCAAAGAATGGGGTTTTAGTTATCTTTCCAAAGAGGCATGGTTCACATGTGTCAAGTGATTCAAAATCAAGTGACTTCAAAAGTCCATTAGCATGGAGGTTCTTTCATGCGCTTCACACCAATATGACCTAAGCAGTAGTGCCACATGAAAGTGGTACTATCATTATCAACTCTACATCTTTTGGCATCAATGTTATGAACATGTGTATAACTATGACCGGGATTCAATAAACCATTCACATTAGGTGCATGACCATAGAAGGTATTGTTCATGTAATCAGAATAACCATTATTCTCTGACTTAATGAATAACTGTATTGCAATAAACATTATCTAATCGTGTTCATGCTCAACGTAGACACCAATGCAAACAACATTTATCTAGGTTCAACACTAATCCCGAAGGTAGAGGGAGCGTGCGATGGTGATCACATCAACCTTGGAAACACTTCCAACACACATTGTCACCTCGCCCTTAGCTAGTCTCTGTTAATTCCATAGCTTTTGTTTCGAGTTACCAATATTAGCAACTGAACCGGTATTTAATACCCAGGTGCTACTAGGAGTACTAGTAAGGTACACACACATATATCAAATATACTTTTGTTGAAGTTGATAGCCTTCTTATCTACCAAGTATTTGAGGCAGTTCCGCTACCAGTGACCATTCCCCTAATGGAAGCACTTTGTCTCGGGTTTGGGTTCTTGGGTTTCTTCACTGGAGCGGCAACTGGCTTGCCGTTCAAGAAGTTTCCCTTCTTGCCCTTGCCCTTCTTTGAACCAGTGCTCTTGTTAACCATCAACACTTGATGCTCCTTCTTGATTTCTACCTTTACGGCCTTAAGCATGATGAACAGCTCCGGGATTATCTTCCCTTGCATGTTATAGTTCATCACGAAACTCTAGTAGCTTGGTGATAGTGACTGGAGAACTTTTGTCAATCACTCTCTTATCTGGAAGATTAACTCCCACTTGATTGAAGTGATTGAAGTACCCAGACATTCTGAGCACATGCTCACTGGCTGAGCTATTCTCCTCCATCTTGTAGGCAAAGGTCTTGTCAGAGGTCTCAACCTCTCAACACGGGCATGAGCCTGAAATACCAATTTCAGCTCTTCGAACATCTCATATGTTCTATGGCTTTCAAAATGCTTTTGGATCCCTGACTCTAAGCCGTAAAGCATGGCGCACTAAACTATCGGGTAGTCATCAAAACGTGTCTACCAGATGTTCACAACATCCACAGACGACGCCAGAGGGGTTGGCACACCAAGCAGTGCATCAAGGACAGAAGCCTTCTATGTAGCAGTGAGGACAATCCTCAGACTACGGCCCTAGTCCGCACAATTGATTACAATATCTTTCAACTTAGTCTTTCTCTAGGAACGTATTAAAACAAAGAGCTAAAGTGCGAGCTATTAATCCACAACATAATATGCAAAGATAATTAGACTATGTTCATGATAATTAAGTTCATCTAATCAAATTATTCAATGAACTCCCACTCATATAGACATCCCTCTAGTCATCTAAGTGATACATGATCCGAATCGACTAGGCCGTGTCCGATCATCACGTGAGACGGACTAGTCATCAACGGTGAACATCTCCATGTTGATCATATCTTCTATACGACTCATGTTCGACCTTTCGCTCTTCCGTGTTCCGAGGCCATGTCTGTACATGCTAGACTCATCAAGTCAACCTAAGTGTGTTGCGTGTGTAAATCTGGCTTACACCCGTTGTATGCGAACGTTAGAATCTATCACACCCGATCATCACGTGGTGCTTCAAAACAACGAGCCTTTGCAACGGTGCATAGTTAGGGGGAGCACTTTCTTGAAATTGTAGTGAGGGATCATCTTATTTATGCTACCGTCGTTCTAAGCAAATAAGATGTAAACATGACAAACATCACATGCAAATCATAAAGTGACATGATATGGGCAATATCATCTTGCGCCTTTGATCTCCATCTTCGAGGCGCGGCATGAACACCATCGTCACCGGCATGACACCATGATCTCCATCATCGTGTCTTCATGAAGTTGCCTCACCAACTATTACTTCTACTACTATGGCTAACGGTTAGCAATAAAGTAAAGTAATTACATGGCATTTTCATTGACACGCAGGTCATAAATAAATTAAGACAACTCCTATGGCTCCTGGCGGTTGTCATACTCATCGACATGCAAGTCGTGATTCCTATTACAAGAACATGATCAATCTCATACATCACATATATCATTCATCACATCCTTTTGGCCATATCACATCACATAGCATACCCTGCAAAAACAAGTTAGACGTCCTCTAATGGTTGTTGCATGTTTTACGTGGCTGCTATGGGTTTCTAGCAAGAACGTTTCTTACCTACGCAAAACCACAATGGTGATATGCCAATTTCTATTTACCCTTCATAAGGACCCTTTTCATCGGATCCAGTCTGACTAAAGTGGGAGAGACAGACACCCGCCAGCCACCTTATGCATCAAGTGCATGTCAGTCGGTGGAACCAGTCTCACGTAAGCGTACGTGTAAGGTCGGTCCGAGCCGCTTCATCCCATAATGCCGCCGGATCAAGATAAGAGTAGTAACGCTAAGCAAATTTAACAAATCACCGCCCACAACTGCTTTGTGTTCTACTCGTGCATAGAATCTATGCATAGACCTGGCTCTGATACCACTGTTGGGGAATGTAGCAATAATTCAAAAAAATTCCTATGTGTCACCAAGATTAATCTAGGAGATACTAGCAACGAGAGAGAGGGTAGTGCATCTTCATACCCATGAAGATCGCTAAGCGGAAGCGTTACAGGAAAGCGGTTGGTGGAGTCGTACACGTAGCGATTCAGATCGCGGTCGATTCCGATCTAAGCGCCGAACAACGGCGCCTCCGCGTTCAACACACGTACAACCCGGGGACGTCTCCTCCTTCTTGATCCAGCAAGGTGTCGGTGTCAAAACCGGCGGATCTCGGGTAGGGGGTCCTGAACTATGTGTCTAGGCCGGATGGTAACAGGAGGCAGGGAACACTTTGTTTTACCCAGGTTCGGGCCCTCTCGATGGAGGTAATACCCTACTCCTGCTTGATTAATATTGATGATATGGGTAGTACAAGAGTAGATCTACCACGAGATCAAGGAGGCTAAACCCTAGAAGCTAGCCTATGGTATGATTGTTGTGTATGGAGTTGATTGCCTACGGACTACAACCCTCCGGTTTATATAGACACCGGATAGGGTTAGGGTTACACAGAGTCGGTTACAATGGTAGGAGATCTTGAATATCCGCATTGCCAAGCTTGCCTTCCACGCCAAGGAAAGTCCATCCGGACACGGGACAAAGTCTTCAATCTTGTATCTTCATAATCCAGGAGTCCGGCTGAAGGTATAGTCCGGCTACCCGAACACCCCCTAATCCAGGACTCCCTCAGTAGCCCCTGAACCAGGCTTCAATGACGACAAGTCCGGCGCGCAAATTGTCTTCGGCATTGCAAGGCGGGTTCCTCCTCCAAGTCCTTCATAGAAGATTTGTAAACACCAAGAGTAGTGTCCGGTTCTGCAAAATAAGCTTCCACATATTGCCATAGAGAGAATAATATTAACACAAATCAAATCTGCTGACGTATTCTGCAGTGCGCTATCACACTACGGCCAAGTCCTTTACTCGAATCGTTTTTACTTTTCCACCTCAGCATGTTTGGCGAGGCGGTTTCCTTGGCACGTCTTGTCAAAGCAGAGATCGTGTGCCCTTTTTACGGGATTCTCATCAATACGGACGTGGGTAACCCTAACCGCGCCATTTACCACGGCGCTTGGGAGGCAAGCGAGTTTTATTAGGTAGGTGGGGACGCACAACCGCATCCGCCCATATAAGGGGATAAGGATCCACCTTTTTTCCTACGCCTTCTTCCTCCTTTGCCTATCCATCTCCTGCGCACTCGAGCTCCAGCGCCCAAGCCCGCACTTCCCACCTCAACCTTCTCCAGCGATGTCCGGAGCGGGAGGCAAGTGGAAGGTCTCCTCCGTCACAAAGGGCGACGTCAAAAAGCTTAGGAAGGCCGGATACTTGTCCAAAGACATCGCGCACCTGCTTCCCGAGGAAGGGCAGCTCCTCCCCACCCCAAGGCCCCACGAGAGGGTAGTATTCCTTCCCCATTTCCTCCGCGGACTGGGTTTTCCACTTCACCCATTCGTCCGGGGGCTCATGTTCTACTACGGCCTGGATTTCCATAATCTGGCCCCGAACTTCATCCTCAACATCTCGGCGTTTATCGTCGTGTGCGAGGCTTTCCTCCGCGTCCGCCCCCATTTCGGCCTCTGGCTCAAGACCTTCAACGTCAAGCCCAAGGTGGTGCGCGGCAACCAGGCGGAGTGCGGAGGCGCCATGGCGGGCAAGATTGCCAACGTCCTGTGGTTTGAGGGCTCCTACGTAGAGACCCTAAAGGGGTGGCAAGCCGGGTGGTTTTACATCACCGAGCCACGCGATCCAAAATGGATCGCAGCCCCCGAGTTCCGATCCAGACCCCCCACGCGGCTCATGTCCTGGAAAGAGACGGGCCTATCGTGGGGTAACGAGGAAGAGGTGACCGGACTGAAGACATGCATCCAGTCCCTGGTAAACAAGTCAATCAGGCTTGTAAATGTAGTCCAGGTCATGCTCGTTCGCCGAATCCTCCCGTGCCAACAACGGGACTTTACTCTGTGGGAGTTCGACCCAGCACAGCACCGAACCCTCAATAGGCTCTTCGACATGACGTATGAAGACGTCTGGAAGGCGCTAATCAAAGGTGCCGAGGCTCCCGCATCCGCCTCCGAGGACCGCGGATACAGCTCGTAGCGTCACGCTAGCGAGGTAAGCTATTTTCACCTTTTACAGGATGTTCAGCTTTTTTTCTCAAAGTTTAACTCTATGCGGGATCTAAAATCCCTTACCTTTGACAGGCTTGGCGGGCGGTATCCGGACCGATTAACTGTCCGGCTCCGCTGCCCGAAGACCCAGCCCCAGCTCTACTAGTGAAGCTACTGGCTCCGACGCCTTATGTGGTGCCGGAAAAGAAGGCCAAGAAGAAGAAGACCACGGGGACTCGAAGGAGTACCCGCAACGTGGTGTTGTCGGGCTCATCATCCGACAAGTCCGAGACGCCCTCCTCCCGTGAAAACAAGGAGGAGGAGGAAGAAAACTCTCCCCTCCCAGCGGAGGGAGGAAAGAAAAGGAAGGCCACCCCAAGGGGGGAGGCCGAAGAGTCCAAGAAGAGGAAAACCCCTCCGCCGGACTACGCCCCCGACACCGACGAGGACAAAGAGGAGTGGCCGGACAGGGCCAGGCGTCCAGCAAAATTGTAAGTGTTCGGATACCAGAGTAACTCATGATATTCCTTTTGTTGCACAACTTTCCCTAATGTCGAATATAATCATGCAGCCCGCCCCGGGCCGAACTCAACGAGTCGTCGAGCGGCTCCCTGGATTCATCGGACATGAACTCAGTTCCGCCCGCTGTCTCCCCCCGCACCGCAGACGACGCCGAAGTGGTGTCACAACGAGCTCCGGGGCAGGAGGAGGTGGTCCTGGAGGAGCCGCAAGGCGACCTCCCGGACTCCAGGAGTAAAGGGGACAAGACCCCCCAGGGCTCCAAGTCCGGCTTTGAGCCGGACACCGTGCCGGAATCTTCAACGATTCCGGACGGCGGCAGGCGAACTCCTCCCAAGAGGAGCAAGCCTTCTGAGCCGGCAGCCTCCGTCCAACCGGAGGTGCCGGACAATCTGCTGGAGGTGCTTGAAGGCGCCTCCATCGACGAGGAGCACCGTACTATTATGAGTACGGTGATCTAGAAGGTTCAGTCCGCCAAGAGCGGACTGAGTGAAGCTTGTGCTAGCCTCCTAACAGGCTTCGAGGTAAGTAAAAAATATGTAAAAATATTACCGCATAGACAGTAGCCCCTGATGCTCTGTTTGGTGTTCGAAAAGAAAAGCCGAATAGAGGATCTATTGAATTTCGCAGGAGTCTAACAATAAAGAGTCAATATGCATACGCAGGCTTCGCTGCTATCCACCGCTGCACTGACTACGGAGGTGGGTGTCCTGAAACAGGACCTCGGGCGGACCGAGCAAGAGCTCGGCCTTGCCAAACGGCAGCTCGAGGAGAAAGAAGGTACGAAATATCTTACAGAAAAAGGTGTTGGAAATATGCCCTAGAGGCAATAATAAAAGCATTATTATTATATTTCCTTGTTCATGATAATTGTCTTTATTCATGCTATAATTGTGTTATGCGGAAATCGTAATACATGTGTGAATAACAGACATCAACATGTCCCTAGTGAGCCTCTAGTTGACTAGCTCGTTGATCAACAGATAGTCATGGTTTCCTGACTATGGACATTGGATGTCATTGATAACGAGATCACATCATTAGGAGAATGATGTGATGGACAAGACCCAATCCTAAACATAGCACAAGATCATATAGTTCATTTGCTAGAGTTTTCCAATGTCAAGTATCTTTTCCTTAGACCATGAGATCGTGTAACTCCCGGATACCGTAGGAGTGCTTTGGGTATGCCAAACGTCACAACGTAACTGGGTGACTATAAAGGTAGACTACGGGTATCTCCGAAAGTGTCTGTTGGGTGACATGGATCAAGACTGGGATTTGTCACTCCGTATGACAGAGAGGTATCACTGGGCCCACTCGGTAATGCATCATCATAATGAGCTCATAGTGACCAAGTGTCTGGTCACGGGATCATGCATTACGGTACGAGTAAAGTGACTTGCCGGTAACGAGATTGAACGAGGTATTGGGATACCGACGATCGAATCTCGGGCAAGTAACATATCGATAGACAAAGGGAATAGCGTACGGGGTTGATAGAATCCTCGACATCGTGGTTCATCCGATGAGATCATCGTGGAGCATGTGGGAGCCAACATGGGTATCCAGATCCCGCTATTGGTTATTGACCGGAGAGTCGTCTCGGTCATGTCTGCTTGTCTCCCGAACCCGTAGGGTCTACACACTTAAGGTTCAGTTACGCTAGGGTTGTAGGGATATGTATATGCAGTAACCCGAATGTTGTTCGGAGTCCCGGATGAGATCCCGGACGTCATGAGGAGTTCCGGAATGGTCCGGAGGTAAAGATTTATATATGGGAAGTCCTGTTTCGGGCATCGGGACAAGTTTCGGGGTTATCGGTATTGTACCGGGACCACCGGAAGGGTCCCGGGGGTCCACCGGGTGGGTCCACCTGTCCCGGGGGGCCACATGGGCTGTAGGGGGTGCGCCTTGGCCTAATAGGCCAAGGGCACCAGCCCCACATAGGCCCATGCGCCTAGGGTTTAAGGGGGAAAGAGTCCTAGGAGGGGAAGGCACCTCCTAGGTGCCTTGGGGGGGAGGGAAACCCCCCTTGGCCGCCGCACCCCCTAGGAGATTGGATCTCCTAGGGCCGGCCACCCCCCCCCCTTGGCTCCCCTATATATAGTGGGGGAGAGGAGGGACTTCATACCTGAACGCCTTGGCCTTTGGTTGCCTCCTTCTCCCTCCCCAACACCTCCTCCACCTCCATAGTGCTTAGCGAAGCTCTGCCGGAGTACTGTAGCTCCATCAACACCACGCCGTCGTGCTGCTGCTGGTGCCATCTCCCTCAACCTCTCCTCCCTCCCTTGCTGGATCAAGAAGGAGGAGACGTGGCTGTTCCGTACGTGTGTTTAACGCGGAGGTGCCGTCCGTTCGGCGCTGGTCATCGGTGATTTGGATCACGTCGAGTACGACTACATCATCACCGTTCTTTTGAACGCTTCCGTGCGCGATCTACAAAGGTATGTAGATGCATCTAATCACTCGTTGCTAGATGAACTCCTAGATGATCTTGTGAAACGAGTAGGAATTTTTTTGTTTTCTGCAACGTTCCCCAACAGTGGCATCATGAGCTAGGTCTATGCGTAGTTCTTCTTGCGCGAGTAGAACACAATTTGTTGTGGGCGTAGATTTGTCAACTTTCTTGCCGTTACTAGTCCTTTCTTGCTTCAGCGGTATTGTGGGATGAAGCGGCCCGGACCAACCTTACACGTACGCTTACGTGAGACCGGTTCCACCGACTAACATGCACTAGTTGCATAAGGTGGCTGGCGGGTGTCTGCCTCTCCTACTTTAGTTGGAGCGGAATCGATGAACAGGGTCCTTATGAAGGGTAAATAGAAGTTGACAAATCACGTTGTGGCTTTAACGTAGGTAAGAAAACGTTCTTGCTAGAACCCTAATTCAGCCACGTAAAACTTGCAACAACAATTAGAGGACGTCTAACTTGTTTTTGCAGCAAGTGGTTTGTGATATGATATGGCCAAAGTTGTGATGAATGATGAATGATCTATATGTGATGTATGAGATGTTCATGCTATTGAAATAGGAATCACGACTTGCATGTCGATGAGTATGACAACCGGCAGGAGCCATAGGAGTTGTCTTTATTCTTTTATATGACCTGCGTGTCATCAAGAAACGCCATGTAATTACTTTACTTTATTGCTAAACGCGTTAGCCATAGTAGTAGAAGTAATAGTTGGCGAGCAACTTCATGGAGACACGATGATGGAGATCATGGTGTCAAGCCGGTGACAAGATGATCATGGAGCCCCAAGATGGAGATCAAAGGAGCTATGTGATATTGGCCATATCATGTCACGTTTATTATTTGATTGCATGTGATGTTTATCATGTTTTGCATCTTGTTTACTTAGAACGACGGTAGTAAATAAGATGATCCCTCACAATAAATTCAAGAAGTGTTCCCCCTAACTGTGCACCGTTGCGACAGTTCGCTGTTTCAAAACACCACGTGATGATCGGGTGTTTTATTCAGACGTTCACATACAACGGGTGTAAGACAGATTTACACATGCAAACACTTAGGTTGACTTGACGAGCCTAGCATGTACAGACATGGCCTTGGAACACAGAAGACCGAAAGGTCGAGCATGAGTCGTATAGAAGATACGATCAACATGAAGATGTTCACCGATGTTGACTAGTCCGTCTCACGTGATGATCGGACACGGTCTAGTTTAACTCGGATCATGTAATACTTAGATGGATAGAGGGATGTCTAATCTAAGTGGGAGTTCACTAATAATTTGATTAGTTGAACTTAATTATCATGAACTTAGTCTAAAATCTTTGCAATATGTCTTGTAGATCAAATGGCCAACATAGTCCTCAACTTCAACGCTGAAAGACGATGGCAGCAACTATACGGACTGGGTCCGGAACCTGAGGATCATCCTCATAGCTGCCAAGAAAGATTATGTCCTACAAGCACCGCTTGGTGACGCACCCGTTCTCCCTGCAGAACAAGATGTTATGAACGCTTGGCAGGCACGTTTCGATGACTACTCCCTCGTTCAGTGCGGCATGCTTTACAGCCTAGAGTCGGGGCTCCAAAAGCGTTTTGAGAGACATGGAGCATATGAGATGTTCGAAGAGCTGAAAATGGTTTTCCAAGCTCATGCCCGGGTCGAGAGATATGAAGTCTTCGACAAATTCTTCAGCTGTAAGATGGAGGAAAACAGTTCTGTCAGTGAGCACATACTCACTATGTCTGCGTTGCATAACCGCTTGACTCAGCTGGGAGTTAATCTCCCGGATGATGCGGTCATTGACAGAATCCTCCAGTCGCTTCCACCAAGCTACAAGAGCTTTGTGATGAACTTCAATATGCAGGGGATGGAAAAGACCATTCCTGAAGTATTTGCTATGCTGAAATCAGCAGAGGTAGAAGTCAGGAAGGAACATCAAGTGTTGATGGTCAATAAAACCACTAAGTTCAAGAAAGGCAAGGGTAAAAAGAACTTCAAGAAGGACGGCAAGGAGGTTGTCGCGCCCGGCAAGCAAGCTGCCGGGAAGAAGTCAAAGAATGGACCCAAGCCCGAGACTGAGTGCTTTTATTGCAAGGGAAGCGGTCACTGGAAGCGGAACTGCCCTAAGTACTTAGCGGATAAGAAGGCCGGCAAAACAAAAGGTATATGTGATATACATGTAATTGATGTGTACCTTACTAGTGCCCGTAGTGGCTCCTGGGTATTTGATACCGGTGCAGTTGCTCACATTTGTAACTCAAAGCAGGGGCTGCGGAATAAGCGGAAACTGGCAAAGGACGAGGTGACGATGCGCGTCGGGAATGGTTCCAAGGTCAATGTGATCGCCGTCGGCACGCTGCCTCTGCATCTCCCTTCGGGATTAGTTTTAAACCTTAATAATTGTTATTTAGTGCCAGCTTTGAGCATGAACATTGTATCGGGATCTCGTTTAATTCGAGATGGCTACTCTTTTAAATCTGAGAATAATGGTTGTTCCATTTTTATGAGAGATATGTTTTATGGTCATGCTCCTATGGTGAATGGTTTATTCTTTATGAATCTCGAACGTGATGCTACACATGTTCATAATGTGCGTACCAAAAGAAGTAAGGTTGATAATGATAGTCCCACATACTTGTGGCACTGCCGCCTTGGTCACATAGGTGTCAAACGCATGAAGAAGCTCCATGCTGATGGACTTTTAGAGTCTCTTGATTATGAATCATTTGACACGTGCGAACCATGCCTTATGGGTAAAATGACCAAGACTCCGTTCTCAGGAACAATGGAGCGAGCAACCGACTTATTGGAAATCATACATACTGATGTGTGCGGTCCGATGAGTGTTGAGGCTCGCGGTGGCTATCGTTATGTTCTCACTCTCACTGATGATTTAAGTAGGTATGGGTATATCTACTTAATGAAACACAAGTCTGAAACCTTTGATAAGTTCAAGGAATTTCAGAGTGAGGTTGAAAATCAACGTGACAGGAAAATCAAGTTTCTACGATTAGATCGTGGAGGAGAATACTTGAGTCACGAGTTTGGGGCACACTTAAGAAAATGTGGAATAGTTTCACAACTCACGCCGCCTGGAACACCTCAGCGTAATGGTGTGTCCGAACGTCGTAATCGCACTCTATTAGATATGGTGCGATCTATGATGTCTCTTACCGATTTACCGCTTTCCTTTTGGGGCTATGCTTTAGAGACTGCCGCATTCATTTTAAATAGGGCTCCGTCGAAATCCGTTGAGACGACACCATATGAATTATGGTTTGGAAAGAAACCTAAGCTGTCGTTTCTAAAAGTTTGGGGATGCGATGCTTATGTCAAGAAACTTCAACCTGAAAAGCTCGAACCCAAGTCGGAAAAATGCGTCTTCATAGGATACCCAAAAGAAACTATTGGGTACACCTTCTACCTCAGATCCGAAGGCAAGATCTTTGTTGCCAAGAATGGGTCCTTTCTGGAGAAAGAGTTTCTCTCGAAAGAAGTAAGTGGGAGGAAAGTAGAGCTTGATGAAGTATTACCTCTTGAACCGGAAAATGGCGCAACTCAAGAAAATGTTCCTGAGGTGCCTGCACCGACTAGAGAGGAAGTTAATGACAATGATCAAGATACTTCTGATCAAGCCCCTACTGAAATTCGAAGGTCCACAAGGACACGTTCCGCACCAGAGTGGTACGGCAACCCTGTCTTGGAAATCATGCTGTTAGACAACGGTGAACCTTCGAACTATGAAGAAGCGATGGCGGGCCTGGATTCCGACAAATGGCTAGAAGCCATGAAATCCGAGATAGGATCCATGTATGAAAACAAAGTATGGACTTTGACTGACTTGCCCGTTGAGCGGCGAGCCATAGAAAATAAATGGATCTTTAAGAGGAAGACAGACGCGGATGGTAATGTGACCATCTATAAAGCTCGGCTTGTCGCTAAGGGTTATCGACAAGTTCAAGGGGTTGACTACGATGAGACTTTCTCACCGGTAGCGAAGCTGAAGTCCGTCCGAATCATGTTAGCAATTGCCGCATTCTATGATTACAAAATATGGCAAATGGACGTCAAAACGGCATTCCTTAATGGTTTCCTTAAGGAAGAATTGTATATGATGCAGCCGGAAGGTTTTGTCGATCCTAAGAATGCTGACAAAGTGTGCAAGCTCCAACGCTCGATTTATGGGCTGGTGCAAGCATCTCGGAGTTGGAACATTCGCTTTGATGAGATGATCAAAGCGTTTGGGTTTACACAGACTTATGGAGAAGCCTGCGTTTACAAGAAAGTGAGTGGGAGCTCTGTAGCATTTCTCATATTATATGTAGATGACATATTGTTGATGGGAAATGATATAGAACTCTTGGACAGCATCAAGGCCTACTTGAATAAAAGTTTTTTCAATGAAGGACCTTGGAGAAGCTGCTTATATATTAGGCATCAAAATCTATAGAGATAGATCGAGACGCCTCATAGGTCTTTCACAAAGCACATACCTTGATAAGATATTGAAGAAGCTCAATATGGATCAATCCAAGAAGGGGTTCTTGCCTGTGTTGCAAGGTATGAAATTGAGCTCAGCTCAATGTCCGACCACGGCAGAAGATATAGAAGAGATGAGCGTCATCCCCTATGCCTCAGCCATAGGTTCTATTATGTATGCCATGCTGTGTACCAGACCTGATGTAAACCTTGCCGTAAGTTTGGTAGGAAGGTACCAAAGTAATCCCGGCAAGGAACACTGGACAGCGGTCAAGAATATCCTGAAGTACCTGAAAAGGACTAAGGAAATGTTTCTCGTTTATGGAGGTGACGAAGAGCTCGTCGTAAAGGGTTACGTCGACGCTAGCTTCGACACAGATCTGGATGACTCTAAGTCACAAACCGGATACGTGTATATTTTGAATGGTGGGGCAGTAAGCTGGTGCAGTTGCAAGCAAAGCGTCGTGGCGGGATCTACATGTGAAGCGGAGTGCATGGCAGCCTCGGAGGCAGCACATGAAGCAATATGGGTGAAGGAGTTCATCACCGACCTAGGAGTCATACCCAATGCGTCGGGGCCGATCAAGCTCTTCTGTGACAACACTGGAGCTATTGCACTTGCCAAGGAGCCCAGGTTTCACAAGAAGACAAGGCACATCAAGCGTCGCTTCAACTCCATTCGTGAAAATCTTCAAGATGGAGACATAGAGATTTGTAAAGTACATACGGACCTGAATGTAGCAGATCCGTTGACTAAACCTCTCCCTAGAGCAAAACATGATCAACACCAGAATTCCATGGGTGTTCGATTCATCACAATGTAACTAGATTATTGACTCTAGTGCAAGTGGGAGACTGTTGGAAATATGCCCTAGAGGCAATAATAAAAGCATTATTATTATATTTCCTTGTTCATGATAATTGTCTTTATTCATGCTATAATTGTGTTATCTGGAAATCGTAATACATGTGTGAATAATAGACATCAACATGTCCCTAGTAAGCCTCTAGTAGACTAGCTCGTTGATCAAAAGATAGTCATGGTTTCCTGACTATGGACACTGGATGTCATTGATAACGAGATCACATCATTAGGAGAATGATGTGATGGACGAGACCCAATCCTAAACATAGCACAAGATCGTATAGTTCGTTTGCTAGAGTTTTGCAATGTCAAAGTATCTTTTCCTTAGACCATGAGATCGTGTAACTCCCGGATACCGTAGGAGTACTTTGGGTATGCCAAACGTCACAACGTAACTGGGTGACTATAAAGGTAGACTACGGGTATCTCCGAAAGTGTCTGTTGGGTGACATGGATCAAGACTGGGATTTGTCACTCCGTATGACGGAGAGGTATCACTGGGCCCACTCGGTAATGCATCATCATAATGAGCTCAGAGTGACCAAGTGTCTGGTCACGGGATCATGCATTACGGTACGAGTAAAGTGACTTGCCGGTAACGAGATTGAACGAGGTATTGGGATACCGACGATCGAATCTCGGGCAAGTAACATATCGATAGACAAAGGGAATAGCGTACGGGGTTGATAGAATCCTCGACATCATGGTTCATCCGATGAGATCATCGTGGAGCATGTGGGAGCCAACATGGGTATCCAGATCCCGCTGTTGGTTATTGACCAGAGAGTCGTCTCGGTCATGTCTGCTTGTCTCCCGAACCCGTAGGGTCTACACACTTAAGGTTCGGTTACGCTAGGGTTGTAGGGATATGTATATGCAGTAACCCGAATGTTGTTCGGAGTCCCGTATGAGATCCCGGACGTCACGAGGAGTTCCGGAATGGTCCGGAGGTAAAGATTTATATATGGGAAGTCCTGTTTCGGGCATCGGGACAAGTTTCGGGGTTATCGGTATTGTACCGGGACCACCGGAGGGGTCCCGGGGGCCCACCGGGTGGGGCCACCCATCCCCGGGGGCCACATGGGCTGTAGGGGGTGCGCCTTGGCCTGCTTGGGCCAAGGGCACCAGCCCCACAAGGCCCATGCGCCTAGGGTTTCCAAGGGGGAGGAGTCCTACTAGTGGACACAAGGACACGTTCCGCACCAGAGTGGTACGGCAACCCTGTCTTGGAAATCATGTTGTTAGACAACGGTGAACCTTCGAACTATGAAGAAGCGATGGCGGGCCCGGATTCCGACAAATGGCTAGAAGCCATGAAATCCGAGATAGGATCCATGTATGAAAACGAAGTATGGACTTTGACTGACTTGCCCGTTGAACGGCGAGCCATAGAAAATAAATGGATCTTTAAGAAGAAGACAGACGCGGATGGTAATGTGACCATCTATAAAGCTCGGCTTGTCGCTAAGGGTTATCGACAAGTTCAAGGGGTTGACTACGATGAGACTTTCTCACCGGTAGCGAAGCTGAAGTCCGTCCGAATCATGTTAGCAATTGCCGCATTCTATGATTACGAAATATGGCAAATGGACGTCAAAACGGCATTCCTTAATGGTTTCCTTAAGGAAGAATTGTATATGATGCAGCCGGAAGGTTTTGTCGATCCTAAGAATGCTGACAAAGTGTGCAAGCTCCAACGCTCGATTTATGGGCTGGTGCAAGCATCTCGGAGTTGGAACATTCGCTTTGATGAGATGATCAAGGCGTTTGGGTTTACACAGACTTATGGAGAAGCCTGCGTTTACAAGAAAGTGAGTGGGAGCTCTGTAGCATTTCTCATATTATATGTAGATGACATACTTTTGATGGGAAATGATATAGAACTCTTGGACAGCATTAAGGCCTACTTGAATAAAAGTTTTTCAATGAAGGACCTTGGAGAAGCTGCTTATATATTAGGCATCAAAATCTATAGAGATAGATCGAGACGCCTCATAGGTCTTTCACAAAGCACATACCTTGATAAGATATTGAAGAAGTTCAATATGGATCAATCCAAGAAGGGGTTCTTGCCTGTGTTGCAAGGTATGAAATTGAGCTCAGCTCAATGTCCGACCACGGCAGAAGATATAGAAGAGATGAGCGTCATCCCCTATGCCTCAGCCATAGGTTCTATTATGTATGCCATGCTGTGTACCAGACCTGATGTAAACCTTGCCGTAAGTTTGGTAGGAAGGTACCAAAGTAATCCCGGCAAGGAACACTGGACAGCGGTCAAGAATATCCTGAAGTACCTGAAAAGGACTAAGGAAATGTTTCTCGTTTATGGAGGTGACGAAGAGCACGTCGTAAAGGGTTACGTCGACGCTAGCTTCGACATAGATCTGGATGACTCTAAGTCACAAACCGGATACGTGTATATTTTGAATGGTGGGGCAGTAAGCTGGTGCAGTTGCAAGCAAAGCGTCGTGGCGGGATCTACATGTGAAGCGGAGTACATGGCAGCCTCGGAGGCAGCACATGAAGCAATATGGGTGAAGGAGTTCATCACCGACCTAGGAGTCATACCCAATGCGTCGGGGCCGATCAAGCTCTTCTGTGACAACACTGGAGCTATTGCACTTGCCAAGGAGCCCAGGTTTCACAAGAAGACAAGGCACATCAAGCGTCGCTTCAACTCCATTCGTGAAAATGTTCAAGATGGAGACATAGAGATTTGTAAAGTACATACGGACCTGAATGTAGCAGATCCGTTGACTAAACCTCTCCCTAGAGCAAAACATGACCAACACCAGAATTCCATGGGTGTTCGATTCATCACAATGGAACTAGATTATTGACTCTAGTGCAAGTGGGAGACTGTTGGAAATATGCCCTAGAGGCAATAATAAAAGCATTATTATTATATTTCCTTGTTCATGATAATTGTCTTTATTCATGCTATAATTGTGTTATCCGGAAATCGTAATACATGTGTGAATAACAGACATCAACATGTCCCTAGTGAGCCTCTAGTTGACTAGCTCGTTGATCAACAGATAGTCATGGTTTCCTGACTATGGACACTGGATGTCATTGATAACGAGATCACATCATTAGGAGAATGATGTGATGGACAAGACCCAATCCTAAACATAGCACAAGATCGTATAGTTCATTTGCTAGAGTTTTCCAATGTCAAATATCTTTTCCTTAGACCATGAGATCGTGTAACTCCCGGATACCGTAGGAGTGCTTTGGGTATGCCAAACGTCACAACGTAACTGGGTGACTATAAAGGTAGACTACGGGTATCTCCGAAAGTGTCTGTTGGGTGACATGGATCAAGACTGGGATTTGTCACTCCGTATGACGGAGAGGTATCACTGGGCCCACTCGGTAATGCATCATCATAATGAGCTCATAGTGACCAAGTGTCTGGTCACGGGATCATGCATTACGGTACGAGTAAAGTGACTTGCCGGTAACGAGATTGAACGAGGTATTGGGATACCGACGATCGAATCTCGGGCAAGTAACATATCGATAGACAAAGGGAACAGCGTACGGGGTTGATAGAATCCTCGACATCGTGGTTCATCCGATGAGATCATCGTGGAGCATGTGGGAGCCAACATGGGTATCCAGATCCCGCTGTTGGTTATTGACCGGAGAGTCGTCTCGGTCATGTCTGCTTGTCTCCCGAACCCGTAGGGTCTACACACTTAAGGTTCAGTTATGCTAGGGTTGTAGGGATATGTATATGCAGTAACCCGAATGTTGTTCGGAGTCCCGGATGAGATCCCGAACGTCACGAGGAGTTCCGGAATGGTCCGGAGGTAAAGATTTATATATGGGAAGTCCTGTTTCGGGCATCGGGACAAGTTTCGGGGTTATCGGTATTGTACCGGGACCACCGGAAGGGTCCCGGGGGTCCACCGGGTGGGTCCACCTGTCCCGGGGGGGCCACATGGGCTGTAGGGGGTGCTCCTTGGCCTAATGGGCCAAGGGCACCAGCCCCACATAGGCCCATGCGCCTAGGGTTTAAGGGGGAAAGAGTCCTAGGAGGGGAAGGCACCTCCTAGGTGCCTTGGGGGGGAGGGAAACCCCCCTTGGCCGCCGCACCCCCTAGGAGATTGGATCTCCTAGGGCCGGCCACCCCCCCTTGGCACCCCTATATATAGTGGGGGAGAGGAGGGACTTCATACCTGAACGCCTTGGCCTTTGGTTGCCTCCTTCTCCCTCCCCAACACCTCCTCCACCTCCATAGTGCTTAGCGAAGCTCTGCCGGAGTACTGCAGCTCCATCAACACCACGCCGTCGTGCTGCTACTGGTGCCATCTCCCTCAACCTCTCCTCCCTCCCTTGCTGGATCAAGAAGGAGGAGACGTGGCTGTTCCGTACGTGTGTTGAACGCGGAGGTGCCGTCCGTTCGGCGCTGGTCATCGGTGATTTGGATCACGTCGAGTACGACTACATCATCACCGTTCTTTTGAACGCTTCCGTGCGCGATCTACAAAGGTATGTAGATGCATCTAATCACTCGTTGCTAGATGAACTCCTAGATGATCTTGTGAAACGAGTAGGAAATTTTTTGTTTTCTGCAACGTTCCCCAACAAAAGGTGCCTATAGAGAGGCGTGATTGCAAAAAATAACAGGATTGTACTGCTTATTGTAGGGGCCACGACTGAGGTGGCGACCCTCAAGCAGGCGCTATCTGAGGCTGAAAAGAAAACGGCCGCCGAGCGCACCGAGTGAGAGAGAGTTGGGGCTCAGGTCGGCGAGGTGCAACAAGAGCTTCAGGCTCTCATGAAAAAACATGAGAGTTTGGAGCTTGAGTCAAAGGCACAAGCATCCGAGCTCGTGGCGGCCCTTGAGACTGCCAAGTCTGCCAAGGCCGAAGCCCAAAAGGCCCTCCAAGAGTTGGAGGAGGTGAAAAAGATAGCAGCGGATAAGGCATTCTTCATGCAAAGCAGAAATATAAAAGTAAACTACTTGTTACTTACCCGAACCCGGAGCTCTCCAGGGGCGTTCGCAGATCTTCCCCGCAGCGTATCCGACGCCGCCGCATTCTACCGAGCTGAAGAGGGCAGCTCGACGGAGAAGGTGTTCTGGTCTCAGTATGCTGAGGCCGGACACCCTGTGCCCTTGAGCGACCAGCTGAAACAGCTGGTCGAGCTCCACAAGGCGGCCGAACAGGCCATGAAGGGCTTCATAGTTCGGTTGTGGCCCGGAGAGGCCCTGCCTAGGAGCTACTTCGGCCTGGTGTGGCGGCTGGTGGAGGCCTGTCCAAGGCTCGAGGTCATCAAGCGCTCCGTCTGGATCGAAGGTGCCCGTAGGGCCCTTGCCTGTGCAAAGGTGCACTGGGGTGAGCTGGACGGTAAGAAGCTTGTTAGGGACGGGCCGCCGCCGGGGAAGGAGCATCGCAAGCCCGAGAACTACTATAAGGATGTTCTTGCGGGTGCCCGCCTTGTAGCGGATGAGTGTACCAAGGGTGTAATTTTTGAATGAAATCGCTCGATTTTATCCTGTGCGCTGAAAACTTGTTCATATGCGCTAAGCAATGCTTATTGAATTTAAAATATTATTTTCTCTGCGGCCGTTTATCAAAAATTGAGAGATGGCCAGTCGTCGGCTTCTGCCCCCATGCCACTAGTGCTGGGGTGTTCGGTGATAAACCTGTGCGCTCTTTTTCCCATGTTTGGGTCCTTCGAGGGAGGCGCTCAGCACGACGAACCAGGCAATCGGACTATAATGCTTGAACACTCTCACTTAGCCATAGAACTTTATAATTTTAAATTTCGGCGAAGCCCCTAGTTCGGAAGACCGAGTTCGGGGCGCTATCCACGCCTTGGCTGGGGTTATCCAGCTCCTCGCTCGAAGCGGCATAAGTCTTTAGGGACTCGAAAAACCTCTCGAACAGCGACCGGTCTCTCGCCTCATCATGACAGTCAGTTTTAGCTTTCTCCACTGAGGTGCTTAACCCAGCTCAACCGGGGCACAATCGCAGTGGTTCTCCTAGTGCTACCTTAGCCGATATAGCGAAACGTAAGGCACCAAAACATAGGAGCCGGGCAAACCCAACTATTGACCCAAATCATGATTCGGAGCCGATGCATATAGTGCTATAAGTTCGGGGTGCCGCACTTGTGAAAGTGTACGGGCTTCTCACACCATGTTAAAGGGTACTGAAGCCCCTGGCGTACTTGTCGTACCATAGTGTACGGGTGCAACATGTCATTAATGAACATATATAAAAGAGAGTAATGCAAAAAATAGACAAAAAGCTAAGCATTGTTTATAGAGAGGCTACTTATCAAAGCCGAACGATACAAATAGTGCGTTAAGCAAAAGATATTGGACTATTCAGTATGTCCTGACCAGGGGCAGGCCGCGAAATTGTATTTAAAACAGGTATAGCGTTCGTAACAGAAACCACCTGGGATTCCATAATGCGGCATGGCTTGTCTGCCTCCCTGGATCTTGCATCGTTTGTGCGGCAGTCAAATTGCCGAACAGGTCATCCAAAGTATGGAGTCCTGAAAGTAAGAAAAATTTAAAAAAAATCCGGCAGACCCTAGTACGTTTTAAGTCGTATTTTGGGTGCACCGTTATTGTGCCCCTTCCCCTGTGCCCATGGTATTTCCAGGGCGTAGTTATGTACACGAGGTACTGGTTTCGCTATGTTGCGAAAGCTGGGGTTGGGGCCGCATTGCTACGCTTGCTCAGAGCGTGCCAGGCGGTCCTGCTGTGGATTACTCCGGGCGCGCTTGGCAGTGTCTGGCTTTTTAATGGCCGGACTGGAGAATTGCCTGAGAAGGCTACTTTGTACCTCTGCTGTGAGAGCCGCCATATGCTCCTCCGTACGGAGGGAGCGTTCGGTGTTTCCGTTGACTGTAATTACTCCTCAAGGGCCTGGCATCTTGAGCTTGAGATATACGTAGTGCGGCACCGCATTGAACTTTGCGAAAGTGGTTCGTCCGAGCAGGGCGTGATAGCCACTGCGAAACGGGACTATATCGAAGATTAACTCTTCGCTTCGGAAATTCTCCGGGGATCCGAAGACCACATCAAGTGTTACTAAGCCTGTACAGTTGGCTTCTACACCTGGTATGACGCCTTTAAAGGTCGTTCTTGTGGGCTTAATCCTTGAGGGATCTATGCTCATTTTTCGCACTGTATCCTGATAAAGCAGGTTCAGGCTACTGCCGCTGTCCATGAGGACTCTTGTGAGGTGAAATCCGTCGATGATTGGGTCGAGAATCAATGCGGCGAAGCCGCCATGACGGATGCTAGTGGGTTGGTCCCTTCGATCAAAAGTGATCAGGCAGGAGGACCATGGGTTGAACTTTGGGGCGACTGGCTCTATCGCGTATACGTCCCGTAGCGCATGCTTCCGCTCCCCTTGGGAATGTGGGTTGCGTATATCATGTTCACCGTCCGCACTTGTGAGGGAAAGCCCTTCTGTCCATTGTTGTTCGGCGGCTTGGGCTCCTCGTCGTCGATGTGCAGCCCCTTGTCTCTGTTTTCGGCCCTTAACTTGCCTGCCTGCTTGAACACCCAACAATCCCTGTTGGTGTGATTGGCTGGCCTTTCGAGGGTGCCATGTATCTGGCATAAGCGATCGAGTATTCGGTCTAAACTGGACGGGCCCTAAGTATTCTTTTTGAATGGCTTTTTCCGCTGACCGGATTTATAGCCTTTGAATCCGGCATTGACTGCCGTGTCTTCATTCATGTCGCTGTTGACGCGGCGTTTTTCCTTATTCCGACGTGTCCTGCCACTTTTGTCCTTGGTACCCGAATTACCAGGGTTCTTTGATAAGTTGTTACTGCGAGCTAGCCAGCTGTCTTCTCCTGCGCAAAAGCGGGTCATGAGTGTCGTGAGGGCTGCCATGGATTTCGGCTTTTCCTGTCCCAGGTGCCGGGCAAGCCACTCGTCGCGGATGTTATGCTTGAAGGCTTCTAGGTCCTCTGCGTCCGGACAGTCGACTATCTGGTTTTTCTTTGTTAGGAACCGTGTCCAGAATTGTCTGGCCGATTCCTCTAGCTGATGGATTATGTGGCTTAAGTCGTCGGCATCCGGCGGTCGCACATAAGTGCCCTGGAAATTGTCAAGGAATGCGGCTTCCAGGTCCTCCCAAGAACCGATTGAGTCTGCTGGCAAGCTGTTAAGCCAATGCCAGGCCGGTCCTTTAAGTTTGAGCGGGAGGTATTTGACGGCATGTAGATCATCGCCACGTGCCATGTGGATGTGAAGGAGATAATCCTCGATCCATACAGCCGGATCTGTTGTGCCATCGTATGATTCGATGTTTACGGGTTTGAAACCCTCTGGGATTTTATGATCCATTACTTCATTCGTGAAGCATAGCGGGTGTGCGGCGCCTCTGTACTGGGTTGTATCACGACGTAGCTCGGAAAAGCTATGTCTGTTGTGTTCGGCCCGGCCGGATTTGTTGTATCCGGAGTGAAGATCATTGTCACATGCCGTAGGACGCCTGCGCGATCCGTAGATCGATCTTGTTTGTCTTGCCTTATCCTCCAGTATGTCTCGCAGGTCGGGCGCATTTTCCCGTGCCTTAGTTGAGTGGCGTCGGGGCATGGCTTGGGTGGAGGGCCGACAGGCCTCTCTGTCGCGACCGCGAGGTGGCCGGTCTGCCATGTCATGCGCTGGTGATGTAGGTGCTTCCTCCTCTGATCGTGGTAGCGGCCCGCGCTTCGGGTAACTCTTGGAGGGGCGTTCGAGTTCATACTCTTCGGCCGCAAGGTCTTCAGTCCATCTGTCAGCTAGCAATTCTTGGGCAGCTCTAAGCTGTTGCTGCTTTTTCTTGAGGCTGCTTGTCATGGCTAAAAGCCTGTGTTTAAAACACTCTTGTTCGGCGGGGTCTGATGGTATGACGAATTCGTCGTCATCGAGGCTTGCCTCGTCTTCGGAGGGAGGCGTATAGTTATCATCCTCGACCTCTTCGTCTGCCGCTTTCCCATGAGGGCTGGCTTCTTCGTCTTCCTGTGCCGAATCTTGCTGAGGTGGGTGTTCTTCGGCGCTATCCGGGGTAGTATTATCTCCCGTGCCGGAATCACCGTTTTTGCCTTGGCGGGATTTAGAGCGGCGCCGCTGACGCCGGCGCTTTTGCTGTTTCTTGGGGGCGTCACCCCCCCTGTTCCATCGCCATCTCCATCTTTTGGAGTATCCACCATATATATGTCATATGACGAGGTGGCCTTCCAGCGCCCTACAGGTGCTGGTTCTTGTTCGTCTCCTGCATCGTCGTCCATGTCGTCGATGTCTTCGGAGTCGAAGTCAAGCGTGTCGGTTAAGTCGTCGACAGTGGCTACGAAGTGGGTGGTGGGTGGGCTTTGAATTTCTTCGTCGTCCGTATCCCAACCTTGCTGACCGTAGTTCGGCCAGGGCTCTCCTGATAAAGAGAGAGACTTTAGAGAATCCAGGATGTCGCCGAAGGGCGAGTGCTGAAAGATGTCCGCGGCAGTGAACTCCATGATCGGCGCCCAATCGGATTCGATCGACAGGGGCGCGGGGGGCTCGGAGCTCGGAGAGGAATCCGGCTCCTCGGAGTCACGGGCCTTGCAGAGTGCGGGGTTGGCGTTTGGCTCGATCGCCTTTGAGATTACAACCCCCAAGGTGACGTCCAACCGCTCACCCTTGATTGGCGCAGCTGGCTCCGAATTAAGGGTCAGAGCCGGTGCGTTTGCGGCCTCCAGGGTACTGTTCGGCGGTAGAGCTAGATCATGCCCCACGAGACAGTGCGGCGCGCTTGGCTGTGGCTCGAATCCGTCGAAGATCAAATCTCCGCGGATGTCTGTCGTGTAGTTTAGGCTTCCAAACCTGATTTGATGGCCAGAGGCGTAGCTTTCGATCTGCTCCAGGTGGTCAAGTGAATTGGCCCGCAGTGCGAAGCCGCCGAAGACGAAGATCTGTCCGGGGAGAAAAATCTCACCCTGGACCGCATCGTTGTTGATGATCAAAGGAGCCATCGGGCCTAAAGGCGACGACACAGAGGAACTCTCAATGAAAGCACCAATGTCGGTGTCAAAACCGGCGGATCTCGGGTAGGGGGTCCCGAACTGTGTGTCTAGGCCAGATGGTAACAGGAGGCAGGGAACACTTTGTTTTACCCAAGTTCGGGCCCTCTCGATGGAGGTAATACCCTACTCCTGCTTGATTAATATTGATGATATGGGTAGTACAAGAGTAGATCTACCACAAGATCAAGGAGGCTAAACCCTAGAAGCTAGCCTATGGTATGATTGTTGTGTATGGAGTTGATTGCCTACGAACTACAACCCTCCGGTTTATATAGACACCGGATAGGGTTAGGGTTACACAGAGTCGGTTACAACGGTAGGAGATCTTGAATATCCGCATCGCCAAGCTTGCCTTCCACGCAAAGGAAAGTCCCATCCAGACACGGGACGAAGTCTTCAATCTTGTATCTTCATAATCCAGGAGTCCGACTGAAGGTATAGTCCGGCTACCCGAACACCCCCTAATCCAGGACTCCCTCACAAGGGGAGAGGAGAAGTTGAGGAAGAACTCCGACAGCACGACGGCGTGGTGGTGATGGAGCACGTGGTTCTCTGGCAGGCTTCGCCAAGCGCTACGGAGGAGGAGGAGGAGGTGTAGGAGAGGGGGAGGGGCTGCGACAGGGGAAGGGTGCTGCTGCCCTCCCACACCCCCACTATATATAGGGGCAAGGGAGAGGGGGGCCGGCCCCCAGATCTCATCTAGGGGAGGGGCGGCGGCCAGGAAGGGGAAACTTGCCCCCCAAGCCAAGGGGGCGCCCCCTTTAGGGTTTCCCCTTAACCCTAGGCGCATGGGCCCTAGGGGGAATGGCGCCCAGCCCACTTAGGGGCTGGTTCCCCTCCACATACAGCCCATAGGGCCCTCCGGGGCAGATGGACCCTCCGGGTGGACCCCCGGAACCCTTTCGGTGGTCCCGATACAATACCGCAAAACCCCCGAACACTTCTGGTGACCATATGAGGACTTCCCATATATAAATCTTCACCTCCGGACCATTCTGGAACTCCTCGTGACATACGGGATCTCATTCGGGACTCCGAAAAAACTTCGGTAACCACATACTATATCCCATAACAACTCTAGCGTCATCGAACCTTAAGTGTGTAGACCCTACGGGTTCGGGAACCATGTAGACATGACCGAGACATCTCTCCGGCCAATAACCAACAACGGGATCTGGATGCCCATGTTGGCTCCTACATGTTCCACGATGATCTCATCGGATGAACCATGATGTTAAGGATTAAATCAATCCCGTATGCAATTTCCTTTGCCTATCGATATGTTACTTGCCCGAGATTCGATCGCCGGTATCCCCATACCTCGTTCAATCTCGTTACCGACAAGTCTCTTTACTCGTTTCGTAACGCATGATCATGTGGCTAACTCCTTAGTCACATTGAGATCATTATGATGATGATGCATTACCGAGTGGGCCTAGAGATACCTCTCCGTCATACGGAGTGACAAATCCCAGTCTCGATTCGTGCCAACCCAACAGACACTTTCGGAGATACCTGTAGTGCACCTTTATAGCCGCCCAGTTACGTTGTGACGTTTGGTACACCCAAAGCATTCCTACGGTATCCGAGAGTTGCACAATCTCATGGTCTAAGAAAATAATACTTGACATTAGAAAAGCTTTAGCGAACGAACAACACGATCTTGTGCTATGCTTAAGATTGGGTCTTGTCCATCACATCATTCTCCTAATGATGTGATCCCGTTATCAATGACATCCAATGTCCATGGTCAGGAAACCATGACCATCTATTGATCAACGAGCTAGTCAACTAGAGGCTTACTAGGGACATATTACGATCTATGTATTCACACATGTATTATGGTTTCCGGTTAATACAATTATAGCATGAACAATAAATAATTATCATGAACAAGGAAATATAATAATAACTATTTTATTATTGCCTTTAGAGCATAATTCCAACACCTCCCCCAGCTTCGACTGAGTTACACCAAGGTGCAGCGCGAGCCGACTACCCAAGCGCAGATCATGTGCGTTCGACGTGGAGGATGGTGTCGTTCTCTACGTGCACAATGGTCTGCACTCTGTTTTTGAAGGAATGCCTACATGGTCATGTGAGAACAGTGATACACCGTTTGTTACCCTAGGACAGTAATTAAACTTAACAGTATTGAAACAGCGACATGAAAAGGTGCATTTCTAAAAAATAGTTGTCGCCGACACTTTGCATCACCTTGATCAATTCCATGCAAACGGCTTCAACCACCTGATTGTTGCAGCCAAGCTTGCTTGCCAGAACGAGGCCATCCCTTGCATCTTGCACAAAAAGAATATAGCAGGAAAAAGTCATTTGCATCACAGAGATTGCTCTAGATCCTCTATCTGAATCGAAAGCGGCATCCACCTAACATGCGGGGCTCTCCTATAGGGTCGCAATCTCTAGCAGCCCCTGCATGTGGGCGACTAGCATGTTCACGCTGGGAGACCACCATTAAATCTCAGTCACTTCCGCGAGCTTGATCGGATCTTGAGCTCGAAACTCTTGGATGGCCCATTGCAAACCAGAGCTAGTGTCCATCGCCGGCGGAAAGAGCGAGCGTCGGCTGTCGCGAGGAGAGCACTGGTTCAGTGGGTAAGTCAGTACCACCTAGAGGCACATCTGTGATTTGTATGATTTTGCAAGAGTTTGGGGGGTAATTTAACCTTTTTTTCTCTTGAGTTGAAGGGGGAGGGGTGATTTAACCTCTTTTTTTGGAGCAGTAGTTTTTTTAGAGAGAGAGAGAGAATCTCGCCACTTTGTTGGGGACTACCCAGCCAAACATGTCGTTCTAAACCTAGCTTACAGGCCAGCTTGGCGAGATTGTGAGCCTCAAAGTTATGATTCCTAAACTCACGAACAAAATTATATAAAAGGAAATTGTCTCTGCGTTTTTTTTTTGAGTGGCAATCTCTGTAATCTTGTAGGGGGTTGATTTAACCGGGTTGGATGTAGGGCTCCAAACGAGTCGAGCTCGAGCGAGTTGGAGTTGGCTCAGCTCAACTCATATAAAAATTTGAGCGAGCTCAAATTCAGTGAAGCTCATGATCGAGTTGTAGAACATGACTTGCTCAGCTTGTAACGATCTCGAGTCGATCTCGAGCTAGTTTCGAGCTAAATGAGATGGTAAAAATTATAAATCTATGAATGAAAAAAATAAGGCGAATATGCTGGGAACATTTGTCAAAAATATAAGATATTTAACACATAGTCGACCACGTGTCATAATTAGGCTTAAATCTTCTATGCATTTAATTAAGTTTCCATGTACGTTGGTAAATAAAATGGAGAAAAATTATGGACAACATATATGATAATAATTATCTTATTTCCATTTAATATATGATATGATCATTTAAAATAATAATATTCTGTCGAGCTATCGAGCTAAAATTAAGCGAGCCAACATTGACTCAAGATTGGCTCGTTTCTCGATCGATCTACATAAAGTGTTTAAACTCAGCTTGTTTTTTTCAAGTCGATCTCGAGTCGAGTAAAAAAAACGAGTTAATCTCGAACGGCTCACGAGGCTCGAGCTTTTCTTGCAACCTAGTTGGATGTTTAGGGGATTTCTTGTCCAGCCCAGTAGCGCCTTTATCGTGGCCCACCAGAGACTCCTTCCTGCCCGCCGATACGGCCATTCCCCATCGCTTCCCACCCACTCCCACACGGCCACCGCCACCACCACCGTCCCGATCTCCGGCCACCGCCACCACCACCGACACCATGTCGTCCACCACGGCAGGGGCCGCCCTCCTCCTCCGCCCCACCTCCGCCACGACGAACTCTCTCCTCCGCCTTGCCAGCCCCTGCCCCAAATCACACCTCCTCCGCCTCCACTCGCCGCGCCGCTGCCTCCCCGTC
>NC_041382.1:673394387-673404836 GCF_002162155.2 Triticum dicoccoides | reverse complement strand
AATTCAGCGCCTTCGCCTTCCCCTCCGACCCCGTCCCCCACGCCCCCGCCTCCTCCGTTCTCCAACTGGACCCCGCCGCGCGCGATCTGGCGGGGGCTTTCGGCGCTGCTCCTCGCAGGGCAGGTCTTCCACCGCGTCCTCACGGGACGCGTCCACCGCCGCAACCTCCTCGCGCAGCTCCGCCGCGTGGGCCCCGGGAGCGCGGGGGTCTCGCTCCTCACCGCCGCCTTCGTCGGCATGGCCTTCACCATCCAGTTCGTGCGCGAGTTCACCCGCCTTGGTCTCCACCGCTCCGTTGGTGGCGTCCTCGCCCTCGCGCTCGCCCGCGAGCTCACCCCGGTCGTCACCGCTGTCGTCGCTGCCGGCCGAGTTGGCTCCGCCTTTGCCGCCGAGCTCGGCACCATGCAGGTGTCCGAGCAGACCGACACCCTCCGCGTCCTCGGCTCACAGCCCATCGATTACCTCGTGGTGCCCCGTGTCCTTGCTTGCGTGCTTGCGCTCCCTGTCCTAACCCTCATCAGCTTCGCCCTCGGGCTCGCCTCCTCGGCGTTCTTGGCCGACGCCGTCTTTGGTGTAAGCACCAGCATCATTCTGGAGTCAGCACGCAAGGCGCTGCGACCATGGGACTTGATCAGCGCCTTGATAAAATCTCAGGTGTTTGGTGCCATTATCGCGGTGGTGAGCTGTGCATGGGGTGTGACAACCCACGGAGGAGCCAAGGGCGTTGGCGAGTCTACAACGTCTGCAGTGGTCATTTCCTTGGTTGGAATTTTCATTGCAGACTTCGCTCTTTCGTGCCTGTTCTTCCAGGCTGGTGCTGGTGATTCGCTCAAGCACGCGATGGGTTAAGGCAAGACCACGGCAGAGAATTTTTTGCGCCGTACCAGCATAATTTAGTTCTGTACATTGACCAAAGTGTAGTAGTGGATTCAAGGAGGCCAGCATTGCAACATCGGCCACACTCCAGGTGAATGAGTTATTTTTGTTGTGATGTCCTTTGGAAGTAAACTGTTATGCATTACGCACATTCTGCAAATTATTGCTCAATTGTTTGCACCCGATTTGTGTAAATCTTACCACCACTTGGAAATAGAAATAAAACTACATGTGTCCAAGTCACACTTGCTAACGGAGATGTAAACCATTTTAAGATCAGCTCAAGCATTCAAGCAGCACTGCAAAATACAATTGTTTTTATTGATATATGGTGATCGATATTGTTTATCAGTTGCAATGTTGTGCTCCAGGAGAGCACATACATTAGGTCTTATTAATAGTAGTAGCAATTCCTTTCAAAGCTTTAGTCATCCTTGGATGAGAAGAACTGCAGAAATTTTGTTGAGACCTCTGGGAATATGCGAGTTGGATGATAGTCTTTGTCAAGGCAAACAAGTGTTCCTTTGGCTTCCAATACGAGCTGAAAGGAGAATAAAAGGTGAGAGATACATGCCAATGTTCAGAAATATGAATAGTTGATAACAGACCATGGATTCGAGTACCTTATGTTGGAACACTTTGCATGTGCACAAGATTGATAGTAGAGCATACCTTATGATCTGGCAGTGTCTCAATTGTGTGCTCAAGGATCAGTCTTACACCTTTGATTTGCCCGAGCTTCACCTTGACGACAAACCTATCACCACTCTGGCAATGCTACATAAACTTATTGAGTTTCCCTTGTATGATATGGTATAGCTGACGTACATGAATTTTACTTGGAAAATCATGTGGTTGTTAAACTATAATTATGGTGTCTCTATCGCATGATCAGCATGTCTATCTGAATTGATAAACCTTCTATTTATTAAATCCTTAAGGAACATTATTTGAGTTTCTATCGTATGCTGTGCTTTAGCAAAACGTACCCTTAAAGGTGCAATGTACTTTAGATGTACTTCTGAAAGAGCGAGTGCACTGCCTTTGGATACCATCGAGTCTACACTGATTCCAAGGCTTTCCAATAGCTTGTCATGACCTGTTATAGCATGTATAAATATATAAATCATATGAATTTGGAATGATCCGCAGTATTCCTTGAAATCGACATGGCTAACCATTTTGAATGTAACTACTGTAGATAGCATTGTTGACAACACCATATTTGTCGAGTTCTGTGTCATGAACTTTCATCTCAACTTCGAAATATTTATCCTTCCTAGTATATCAAGTATTAGCAGATATACTAATAGAATATCATGGTTACAATGAAATAACAGAAGAGGAATGGTCTCAGAGAACCTTATAGTGGAATCCTGGTTTGTGTTCACAGTAGTCACAGTTTGTAGGGGGGTGGGTGCTCTAGGAGCAGCCTTGACCTGGTGCTGGAGGAGATATGCTTGGCCAACGGGCATCACAAGTTGGCAGTAATTGGATCTTCCTCCACCTTTAGTGTATACTCGGCATGGATGTTGAGGGAACTGGTGGGTGGCAAGAGGAATGAGGGCGCCTATCTGCTGCATTGTGGATACCGATGATGTTTGTTATTGGTGGCGCTGCTGCTACTTATAGGGATTGTGATTTTATAAGGCGCCTGATTCTTCAACATTCTCGGTAGACTTTCAGTCTGGTACTCTGAGAGTACACCTCTACATTTCCAACATTCTCGGTAGACTTTCAGTCTGGTACTCTGAGAGTAACACCTCTACATTTCCAACATTCTCGGTAGACTTTCAGTCTGGTACTCTGAGAGTACACCTCTACATTTCCAACATTCTCGGTAGACTTTCAGTCTGGTACTCTGAGAGTACACCTCTACATATCTAAACGAGTGTACTGGTGATATTATTTTTCCTGCAAAGGACATTGACTTCTGGATTGGGTGTTTTGAACTGCTGGGTGTGATTCAGTTACACACAGCTGATCTGATCTGATTTAGTTCCAGTAAGGTACAGCAAGCCTGAAGATGGGGGCGTAGTCTTCTAGAATTTCTGAACTTGTGCGCTGAAGACGTCCGTTCGCCTGCAAAGAGGATTAACTTCTGAATGTTAACTTTGAGCGTGTGAGTGGTTACACATGTCAGATCATCATTTTGCTGGCTGCCAAATTCATCTGGCATGGGGTCGTACAGGTCTTGTACTGTCCCTTCTTGATCCTGTAGTTCTGAATATTAAAATTTTCAATATATTCTCGTTTCGTAAGATGCTACTCCTATCTGTTTTAGCCTGATCCCACGGCACTGCATGATATTAATCGTTTCGCTTGTTCAAAGGATTGCATTGGAAAGTGGAATTTTTGTCTAAAAGGACCACTTGTGGAACACAATTGACAAAAAAGACCACATTTGAATCACATTGGCAAAACAGACCAGTGAAGCCGTGGCGGCAGGTGCGCCAGCCGACACGTGGCACCTGCCGCCACCGGCTCAGGCGGCAGCCGTCGTGCCACAGATTTTCGTCAGTGCGACGGAACGGAGCAGCTCCTTTGGGACCTGCCGTCACCATGCGAGGCGGCAGCTTCTGTTGCTGTTGCTCATGTTTTGGCTAGCGTGGTGGCAGTGCTACCGTGGCTATAGCTTGACTCCATACCGATGCATGCAAAGAATGCTGATAGCTAGCCAGCGAACACACAGAGTCACAGACATGCGCATGCTTTCATGTCATGCATAGATAATGCATGCGCAGTCCCATCACCCATTTGATAAAATAGAGCAAACCTAGTGCTGGCAAAGGGTGCCGCCGCAGCATGTGGCGGCAGGCCCCACGTCTTCCGTTTTCCGTTCCAAGGCAAAGCTTGTAGCTGTGCTGCTCAACATGCCGCCCGCGACGATGGCGGCAGGTGTTGCCGCCTGCACCCGTGGCGGCAGGTGCCACGTGTCGGCTGGCGCTCCTGCTGCCACGGTGCAGCTAGTCCTTTTTGCCATTTGAATTTTAAGGTGGTCTTTTCTGTTAATTTGATTCGGCAGGTGGTTTTTTTAGACAAAAATTCTGTAAAGTGCAGGGCTAGTACTACCAATCCACTCCATCGCAAAATCAGTTATTTACCTGGTGTTAGACGCTGTTGTGGTCACGGCACACTACTCCAACAGCGCCATAGCCATCATTTCTGAACATAGCTGCGTCAACATTGATCTTAACCTCGGTTCAGAAAATAATAATATTGATCTTAACCTTTTTTAGGGTAACTAGGGACTTTATTCAAAGTTCAAAACATCTGGAATACAAGCAACATCCGGTAAAACCACTAGCCACACACGGCGACCCACTTTCACCCATTGAAAGAGATGCGGCTCCTTTTGCTAACGAGTGACTTTCAAAATTATTCTCCCTATGCTCAAAACAAAATTCTACTGCATGGGTAGAGTTTCTCCTACTAGAATTGATCTTCTCCATTCTTGATGTTTGATATAACTTCTAAGCAATCCAAAGCATTGACCAAACTCTAAAGGTTAAGGCTTCGCTTTCCCTTCTCCTTGAAGAGGGACGAAACTAGAGGCAACCAGATCCCATCCATCAGCCGCCGGTTCCCTCCTCCTCCATCCATTGCTCCGGTGGCGGGAGGGTGGAGGAACCCGGTTCTCTGATTCCGGCATGTAGATAGGGCTAGGGTTAGCTTTTCTTGTGGTGTCGTTCGGGTGGAGGTGGCGGCATCATGTCGGAATAAATTGCAGCAGTTTCTCCTCCACCACGGCGTCCTTCAGGGTGACGGATCGGATTGGGGTGCATAGTCTTCTCGTCGCTCGCGCGCGACGGCAGGAGTTGTTTTCCTGGGTGAGGACAGTGTGGTTGCGTCAATGTTCTTACCAGGGGATTTTTGATCCTCCGGCTTTGTTGCCAGTGTGGCGGCGTTCCCTCCTGTGCTGTTGCGCGGCTGGATGGTTTTGTTTAGGTGTTGGGTTAGCGTGCCTTCTCTTTTTGGATGGTTACGCTAGCCTAGTTCTTGTCAATTCGTGGATCTTAGGTATGATTGCTCTTGCCTGGCTGCGTCTCGGCGTGCTCGGGTCGTGTCAAACCGGCGGCTCCAGTGGTGGTGATGCAACACCGGCTTTGCCTATCTCCGATGTGCTGGTCTTTGACCGAAGATGAAGACTTCCCGTCCGCCAATAGTCCATGCGCTTATCCAATGGGTTCACCGCCCCAAGGACCTGTTTGTAATTTTTTTTGTTATTCTGGGGTGTGTTGTATCACTGGCTCTTTGCAATCTTGTCCTGCAGTTCATTTCACACACAAAAAAAAACAACGAAGATTAAAGATCTTGCACAAGGGCAGGAGCCTCCCTAGCAGCGTGGGCTGAAGTGGACACTAGCAGTACTCGCGATTGGTTAAGGCTAGAGCACAACAGAGACATTTTTGCGTCGTACGAGCATAACTTAGTTCTGTACATTGACCAAAGTGTACTAGTGGATTCAAGGAGGGCAGCATTGCAACATCAGCCACGCTCCAGGTGAATGAGTTATTTTCTCCTGACGGTTGTTCAGATTTGCTTCACGAAATGAGCCTTTCTTTTGGCAGGCTACGCATAAGATTTGGCCCTTCAGTCCACTAACGTGTGTGCCTCCGTTGATTAATTCTACTAAGTACTTGGATTAGACGACGTGGATAATCTGGTATCGTTGTGACGCCGTCGTGGGGAAGAGGATCGTATCAAATATACGTGCAGTGACAATTTTTCTGGGTGAACAAAGATGCAGGAGCGAGCGAGATGGGCACATGTATTGCCAGACGGCGACGAAGACGGGCACATGCACTGCAGGGGTGGAGGCGACGTTCACCTGAGAGGGGTGCGGGCACTAGATGACACCTTCTTCGCTGCCGCTCCCGACACGACGTGCTCCTTTACCCGGTGTTCCCTTTCGATGTGCTCGCGCTGCTGCTCGCCCACGAGTCTGGAGGCGGCTGCTCCAGCTACCTTGCCGCCCGTTCGGCCCGGCCCGCCTGAGAAGAGAGAAAAAAACAGATCAAAACCACCTGAAATGTCGTTGAATACCGCTCAGGGGCTGATCGATCCGATTTTGAGGAGTTGAGGGGCAAATTAACTGGTTTTAGAGTTCAGGGGGGAATTCATCCATTGGAAGGGATTTGAGGGGGGAAAGCATACTTTCCTCTTTTTTTAAGGGGAAAAGCATAGCTTTTATAACTTAACCGTGCTCGCCCATACCACAAGCAGCCACATTGGCTGATACAGAAGGAAATTACATGACGCGAAAACCAGAGCTTAAGTTGGAGTTTAATGTCCTCAATGACAGCCGAGTACGCGGATGAGTCAGCCTTCCGCAGGTCCAGGGCATCGCATCGGTAAGCAGCTGCGAGTCTATCTCAAAAGCCACTCGGATCATACCCATATCGGCAGCCGTAGCGACCGCATGTGTCATAGCATAGACCTCCGCGGCAAAAGCATCATGGACATTCTCCTGCCTCCCCACACGGGCAAAGATAACTTCTCCTTCCATCGATCTTGCCACCACGCCCCAGCTTGCATGTGTTTCTCCCGGAACAAATGATCCGTCCACATTGATTTTAACCATGCCATCAGTTGGTGGCCGCCACTGCCCAGTGGTTAGCTTGGCTGATGGAGGGCTAAAAATCTGCTGATACTCCAAACGCAGCAGCGAGTACGTCTGGCCGTTTCAAATGCAGAAACCGGGAGCTCCCCTTCCCAAAGCTTGTTACGGTTGGACCACCAAAACCACCAGAAAGTCAAGACGAGTAGCCGTTTTTTCTCATCTAGAGCCCAGAGGTAATCAAGCACTGCCTGCACTGACGTTATTTCCTCCAGCTCCATTCTTTCTTTTTCCAGAGCTAACTCCCTCCATACTTCCTTCACAGACTTGCATTTGATGAATAAATGAGCCCCATCCTCATCTGCCCTGCCACAAAATAAACAGGATGCATCCTCGACTGTAACTCCTCTCCTAACAAGGTTTGTTCTCAAGGCAAGTGATTCATGTTTGATCCTTCATATAAACATTTGAATGTTCCTGGGACATGGCAATTTCCATTGTCGTTTCCAAGAATCATCGTGGCAAGAGCTTAGGTTACCAGCCATTGTTGAGCTATTACCAATGCCGCCCTCTAGCACTTGTTTCTCGAGTTGGACGTGCAATTTATAAGCACTCTTGACAGAGTGCAGGCCCTTAGTGTCGTATTGCCAGGCTATTACCAACAGCATACTTTCCTCTTGACCAAACTAAGATCAATAATCCTACACCTACGTAATGTTATTTAATCTTCCTAACAATTTAATTTTCTCCCCCCTATTTTCAGGGGGTGGGGCCCGTGCAATTTTCTCTTCCAATCAATGCATGCCAAATCAGCTCTTAAGTAACCTTACGTAGAATACCTACGTAGATGTAGCAAAGCCCAACTAAGATCTTGCGCAAAGGCAAGAGCCTCGCTAGCGGCTTGGGCTGAAGTGGACACTAGCAGTACTCTCACTCGGCTGATTGCACTTAAGGCCCAACTGGCTGATTGCACTTAAGGCCCAACTTAGATCACACCACAGTCCACACGCAGTCACGCCACCACCACCACCCTAAAAAAAAAAAGGAAAAACAAAGTAGTGATCGAATCGATGGAAGTGGATCCTCTAACATCAACATCAAGAAAAAAAGTCACCTAAGCTACAATTCTCTAACTTTTCTTTTTCACATCCATATGATTAAGGCTAAAATGACTTGAATTAATTTACAAATTACAAATCTATTGTATACATTTATAAAAAATACATACAAACAAAATTATGATGCAATAAAATTAATTTTAAATTTATTTACATGAACAGTAACCACACATATAATCTGCTAAAGTAGATAATTACATTATTTGCTACCGTGCCTCTGACTTTCCTTCTTTATTTTGCACTAGATTTTTTTTTATGCACTGTAGCTTAGGTGAGTTTCCTCTAGGATCCACTTCCCGAATCGATCGGCTTCTATCTCGCCAAATCGATCCCCTCCCATTTCCAACCCCTACTCGAGCCCTAGCCAGTAGCAACTGTCGCGCCGCCGCCGGCCGCTCCGTGCGGCTCCACCGCCTGCCTCTCCGTGCAGCTGCTGCCTGCCGCGCCACCTCCTGCCGCTCCTGCCGCTGCTGCCTGCTGAGCCACCGCCCGACGTTGAGAAGGTCGTAGCTTTGGCGGCAGCGACACTACCTCCGGCGCTGGTACCTAAATTTTTGTAGGCCTAAAATGTTCCTCCCGGCTAAATTTGACTCCTGGGTCCGCCGCTGTCCAGGGGTGAATAATGGCGTCGCGGCAGGCCGCCGGCCTCACCGACTACGAGCGGCTCCGCGAGGAGAACATCCGCCGCAACGAGGCCATCCTCGCCTCCCTCCGCCGCAAGGCCGACGAGCTCTCGGCGGCCATCAAGTCCTCGTCCAAACGAGGACAAGGGCGCCCCAGCAATCAGCCCCGCAAGAAGCCCGCCGCCAAGACAAGCCCCGGCGAGCTCCGCCGCTCCCTCCGGCTCTCCCAGCTCCCCCCCTCCCACTCCCCGGACGCCGAGCCCACGCCCGGGCCCCCTCCGGTGCCCCGCAGCACCAGCTTCTCCTCCTCGCTCGCGTCCTCCATCATCGAGTCCGCCTCGCTCGCGCCGCCTGCCAGGGCTCGGGCGGACGGTTTCGATGCCGGGAAGGAGCTCGTGCTGACGCCTGCGAACGTCAGGAAGGTGGTGCCCGACAGGATACTTGGGGTTCGGGTCCTGCCGCTGGTCGACCGGACCGTGGTCGCGGCGGGGAACAAGTTGGGGAATATTGGGTTCTGGGTTGTGGACGGCATGGTGGAAGATGAGGATGGCGACGATGGTGCAGATGGGCTGTTCGAGTATTTGCCTCACAGGGGCCCTGTGCCAGCAATCGTGGCGCACCCTGCCGCGCCACAGAAGGTGATGGTTCCCTGTCTTTCTGCTCTTTTACTGGTTCTCTGATTAGTGATTTAACATTTTGAATTTAAGTCAATTGTATGGTGTTCGCTTCAATTGGTGGCTGGATAGTATGAACGCAGGATTTGGTAAGAGTAAATTGCACTTCTCTTTGCTAATTTGTGCATAAATCTTCACAAATAACTTCACAGTACTCTCATGTTAACCGAGCTCACTATGTTGATGAGTTCTAAGCTGTGTAGGTAAAGCCAATAGAAGTTTCTATTGTATGGGAAATTGTTTGTAGGGATGATAATATTTAGCACTGTTACCAGTCATTGGATTATTTCTAGGATGACGTCTGTGAAATGAACTGATTGAAGAAAATTATTGCTGCTGCTTAACAGCTGAGAAACGTATATTAGGTTATGGGGACTGCAGGGTTGGCTGGTCGATACTCTGGATTAATCGTCATGTGAGGATAGGGGAACATTTTGATCGGTGGGTGGTGGGTGTGTGGTGACCGTACAAAATGGGTCATGGAAGAGGATGGAATAAGGCAGGGGCAAGTAGTTGTTAAGGGAGACAGAGGGGCTTTAGATTTTGTTGGTGTTCTTCCTTATTAATCTTAAGCAGCCAATCATCCTCTAGCAGCTAATTCTAGGACGTTTTTCCCCAGAAACATCCGATAGCAACATATGCTAACCATGTTTCAAGGTAGACCGACTAGGATGTATGCTCCCGTTTCTGATACGTGTAGTGTTGCATAAGCGTCTTCTGACAAGGTTGATGATAGGATGAGAAGACAATGTTCTAACAGTGATTTATGTTTTGTTGAACATCTCCGCATTCAATCACGATTCTAATTTTGTTGTCTTTCATATATTTGCCTTGTAGATTTACAGCTGTAGTTATGAGGGTGAAATTTGTCTTATGGACCTTGAGAAGGAGAGCTTTAATATGATCCAGTTGTGCGACTATCCTGTTTATTCGCTTTGTCAAGCACCAGATAGTCCTAGCTGCCTATATTTTGGTGACGGAAATGGTGAATTGAAACTCCTTGATGAGCGGATGGGTAAGGTATCAAGCACATGGGATTCACATGACAATACAATTAACTCAATAGATTTTCATCCAGAGAAAAGACATATGCTTGCCACAAGTTCAACAGATCGAACAGCACGCATATGGGATCTCAGAAGGCTTAAAAGGAAGAAAGAAGAGAGCTTGAAGGTTCTAAAACATAATAGATCTGTTCAGTCAGCTTATTTCTCACCTAGTGGCAGCATGCTAGCAACAACAAGGTAACTTTTTTCCTACATTTGCTGTGGTTAATGTCTGTTCTGTTGTTTGAAAGAAAGGATTTCCTGTTTGATTTAGAATGTGTTTCTTTAACAACCATCACCTTGTGATGAACTCCGATTGTGCCAATACATAGCTGATTCTAATTGGGACCTCAACAAGTCTTTTAGCATATGTATGATGTTTATTTAAAAAGTTTATGTTACTAGTATGCAATATGTGTGTTTGCACAGGCTACTACATAATACGTACCATTTACCTTTTGTTACTCATTTATAAAAATTTACATTGCTATTATTTCTTTAGCCTTGCTTCGATCATAGTTTTTGTTAAACATGCACGACTGCACGTGAATA
>NC_041382.1:673389888-673393942 GCF_002162155.2 Triticum dicoccoides | reverse complement strand
GGGGGGGGGGGTGACAAGGCTAGGGTTTACATGTATCTGAGTCGGTTACGATCCAGCCTAATCCGTGGAATTACGCTAGATCTTCGGGGTGTACTTGTCTTGCATGTGTAGTTGATGTGCCCTGGTATACGCGGTAGGCTTCCAAGTCTTGGGCTTGGGCTGCCCCATGGTGGCTGAGCCGACTCTTCCTTCCATTGCTATACCCTGGGGGCATAACATCGTCCATAGCCCTTGAGTCTTTCAAGGTCTGGCTGCTGATCTTGACTCTTACCTCCTTCTGGGTAGAAGGTTCCGAGTAGAAACCAAACAGAGCGTGCCGTCTTATCATCTTGCAGAGAGGCCTTGATGGACTCATGAAGTTCCCGAGTCCTGTGCTATTCACCCAAAGGGCAGGAATATCAAGGAGGATGAGCTAATAACGGGTTAATCTTGGTGATATGTTCTCCGTCGAGGAGAGCGGCTAGTGTCCCGGCAGGGGGCATATCATGAATTCTGACTGAAATCAAGGTAGTATATGGTCTCATCTGATCCTTTGGGGCCAGCCTGTGTCCCATGGGGGAATACCCTTAACTTTCAGGTCCAGAACTGAGTCCTAGACTTCAGTGTTTGGCTGGCTCTGATTGAAATCAGAGTCCCAGCCGCGTGGGACGCTGAGTCTGCCCTTCGCTCGAGTGTAGTAGAGCTGTCTGCCTTTGGACGAAAATAGCAGGTATGCTTCACCTGGTTTGGACGCCTCCTGGTAAAGCCGATGCAAAACATGCGAAGTATGATGCAATCCGACTCTTCTGACTGGTCCCGATGTCGTGACGTGTCTGCTGACAGAATCTGACTCCTTCATGGTCCGGGACCGCATAAGGAGCACTTGCTTTGGTCTGGCCCGGTCAAAAGCCGGCTTGTAGGAGCGGGAAGCGTCACGGGTCTTGGTGAGGTCACGTCTTATTGTCAACATATTGTCCCATTGACATTGACCAAGATTATAGAATAAAATATCAACATCTGCAATACTTATAATAGATAAAAAAATGAATTACGCTAGATCTTCGGGGTGTACTTGTCTTGCATGTGTAGTTGATGTGCCCTGGTATACGCGGTAGGCTTCCAAGTCTTGGGCTTGGGCTGCCCCATGGTGGCTGAGCCGACTCTTCCTTCCATTGCTATACCCTGGGGGCATAACATCGTCCATAGCCCTTGAGTCTTTCAAGGTCTGGCTGCTGATCTTGACTCTTACCTCCTTATGGGTAGAAGGTTCCGAGTAGAAACCAAACAGAGCGTGCCGTCTTATCATCTTGCAGAGAGGCCTTGATGGACTCATGAAGTTCCCGAGTCCTGTGCTATTCACCCAAAGGGCAGGAATATCAAGGAGGATGAGCTAATAACGGGTTAATCTTGGTGATATGTTCTCCGTCGAGGAGAGCGGCTAGTGTCCCGGCAGGGGGCATATCATGAATTCTGACTGAAATCAAGGTAGTATATGGTCTCATCTGATCCTTTGGGGCCAGCCTGTGTCCCATGGGGGAATACCCTTAACTTTCAGGTCCAGAACTGAGTCCTAGACTTCAGTGTTTGGCTGGCTCTGATTGAAATCAGAGTCCCAGCCGCGTGGGACGCTGAGTCTGCCCTTCGCTCGAGTGTAGTAGAGCTGTCTGCCTTTGGACGAACATAGCAGGTATGCTTCACCTGGTTTGGACGCCTCCTGGTAAAGCCGATGCAAAACATGCGAAGTATGATGCAATCCGACTCTTCTGACTGGTCCCGATGTCGTGACGTGTCTGCTGACAGAATCTGACTCCTTCATGGTCCGGGACCGCATAAGGAGCACTTGCTTTGGTCTGGCCCGGTCAAAAGCCGGCTTGTAGGAGCGGGAAGCGTCACGGGTCTTGGTGAGGTCACGTCTTATCGTCAACATATTGTCCCATTGACATTGACCAAGATTATAGAATAAAATATCAACATCTGCAATACTTATAATAGATAAAAAATGAAAATACTTTTCATGATGAATTAATAATACAAATTTGGTATTGTAGATATTAATATATTTTTCTAGAAACTTGGTCGAACATGCACATGATTGACGTTTGAAAAAACTAATACACCTTATATTTTGGAACGGAGGGGGTATGTCATTTAAAATATTATAAATATTAGGCAAAAATACATCTTAGACTTCATAATTTGGACCTTTGTAGAAATCTGTAATTAATTCTTGCGCTAGAATCAAGGAGATGGGGCGTGAAAGGAGGGGTAGTTTGGGAAGACTGGGCTGTGAGAATCCCACCCTGCGCCTTAGTAACGGGAAAAACTGAGAAAAAATATATGCCTAAATCATCGGAACAGAGAGAGTAAATCTAGACCTTTATAATCTGGGCTCACCACATAATCTGACAGATCATATTTTTTAGTCTATGTGGAAGAACATGGTGTGGCTCGTTTGCCTCTTGTTTTAATAACAGAATTGATTAGTTAACAGCCATAAGGCAATATATGATAGAAAGACTTATTTACTTTTCAGTTTTGTGTTATGCTTCAAAGATTACTACAGAAATGTCATTATCTTTTGAATTGCAAAATATATGTCACTGAATTTGATATCAGTGTCATATTTTTTAAGATTTAATAGTCTTGACTTCTCTATTGCGTGGTCTGAAATCCTGGCTCTGCCCCTGCTAGCTTCTTCCTTTCCTAAACATCATCATCTTCATACCATCACACACAGTTGTTACCTCTGCCTTTTCACCCTTAACTGCCTTCGATTACTGAAGATTAAATAATCCCCCATAGTATATACCGCCCTTAACCCATTAGGATCTTTAGAACAGCTGCTGTTCTCCCCCTGTCTGCGACAGTACACTGTTTTAAACAGTGCACTTATTTAATACTATCCCTGTAACTAAATATAAGACGTTTTTGCAGTTCACTAAATACATGTTCTTATATTTAGCTACAGAGGTGTTGTTTATACAGAATTATGTTGCTACAGAAGGCCTAATTCTTTTTCTGTCCACTGTCCAGCCTCGATGACACTGTCCGAGTCTTTTGTGGGGATGACTTTGATAGGTCACACATTATCAAGCATAATAACCAGACAGGCAGATGGATTTCTACATTCAAGTATGATATCTCCTTTTACCTAGTGGCTAGCTTCATGACCTTGCATGAATATCTCTTCACAAACTAGTTCGATTGTTGCAGGGCAATCTGGGGCTGGAACGACACCGACCTGTTTATTGGAAACATGAGAAGGGCAATAGATATTATCTCAGTTGGTGGTGATGACAGTAGCCTCTCAGCTTCGAACAGCGCAAGCCTGGAGAGTGAACACATGACGGCCATTCCATGCAGGTTTTCCGCACACCCATATAAAGTTGGGCATCTTGCTTGCGCAAGCTCCGGTGGGAAGGTGTTCTTTTGGACCAGAGCTTGAATCAACAAGATCTCCGGTGGCTGACTTGCGAATTGTTACCGGTTCTGTTAGAGTGTTAGTTAGTCATGCTAGGAACCTAGTGCTTGTTTAGTATCCTGCTTAAGATTAGCATAGTGTACCATTTTTCCTTCTAATGTTTTAGTGGTGGAGCAGTTGAATGCTGTCAGAGAAACCCTGGGCAGCTGGGAACCGGTTTTCACTGCCAGAGTGTTTTCAAGCTCGTATCCTTACATTGTTTCCTGCCAGTTCCTGATGCAAATCCTATCTAGTTAGCGTGAACATTAAATTGATGCCGTTTTGGTTGTCAAGTCCAGATGCGCTTTGTTCTGAAGCACCGTTACCATGGGGATGCGTGTTCGTGCATGTATATTAGGCTGTAGAACAGTGCCTGTATGACACTGGCTGGAACGAATAACTTCTGAGGGCTTCAATCCTGTTTGGACATGTCATGCATACTATGGATCGCAACCAAGGAAGGCCTTTCCAAGAGGGCATCCCTTTGTCTCTGCATGCATACTTGGACAAAAAAAAACCCAATACAAGGGCATCTCCCAGCTGTCCAAATTCTGTCCATTTGTCAACCCATCCTACGATTTCTCCCGAAATTTGGGGCAAAATTAGGGGAGCCTA
>NC_041382.1:673386971-673389757 GCF_002162155.2 Triticum dicoccoides | reverse complement strand
TATGTCCGGCTTGTATGTGGGGTAGATTTGGGGATGCTCGGACATTTCCGAGCATGTTTGACCTCATAGGCCGAACCCACCCATATCCCCTTCAAATCGTCCCCAATGCTCGCCCGATCTAACCTCCTCCTCGTCCACGCCACCTATTGCCTACATCTCCCGCAATCCCCGCCCTAGATTCGTTGGTGTCCCCGATCCGAAGCATCGCCACCACGGTCCTCAAAAACCCATTTGGACAACTGATTCTTTTGCTCATTTGTAGACAAACGGTGGATTTGTTGAATAGACGAAGCTGCTGAGGTGATGGTGGTGATGAGCAGCCGGGACGAGATGTAAAAGAAACGAGGAGCATGTTCTTAATTTCAAGGGTTTGATAAAAGGGCATGATAGTTGTTGCCCGAGATAGGATAAGTGGCACAAAGAGTACCTACATCGAGTACTTCAAACCCGACCAAGTATTCCATGAGGTTTTTTGGGCGCCGCTTCTGGATTGTCTTGTGCATAGTGGATGTTGTGAAGAAATATGATCCCTATTTCACGCCGAGGAAGGATTGTTGGGGACAACTATTACTCTCTCATTTGCAGAAATGCACAGGTGTTTTGAGAATGCTTGCATATCGTAAGGTGCCGCTGATGAGTACGCCTATATGGGGGAGAACCTATCTTGCAATAGGCTGCAAAGCCTAGTAGGCAATTGAATAGATTTCAGGGCGTTCTTGTTTCAAAAAAAAAAAAAAAAGAAGAATTCCGGCGTTTTGAAGATTAAAAAAACAGAGGTTGTATACATTTACTCCAAGTAGCACTCAACAATTTTTGACACTACATTTTGGGACGGAGGGAGTAATTCATAATAGCAGTTACATGGATGCAACACAGAAACTGAACGTAGCTCTTCATCGCATGGCCACTATCAGAATCGTCCCAGAAGATTGTTGTTGCGATCAGCGTAGTCACTTAACCACTATTGTCCATGGATGAAAACAGCTGTAGCCTGGACAGAAACTCTGGAGACACACGGGTAGGGCGGTAGTCCTTGTTAAGACAAACAGCTGTCGCCTTTGCTTCCACAATCAACTGACAGGAGAAATAAGATATGCAAAGTCCGGATATATCAATCTCGAAAATCTTTCATCATGATGTATGAAGATTTTGCTGTTTAGAATGGTGGCACAGAAATGCGTAGGAATAATTTATGCATGAAACAGAATACAAATTGCATAAGTTGTACATATTTGACACAATGCCTTCCAGAATGCTACTGAATGTCGTTGCTGCCCTATTTCAACTGTAAACATGCTTTCAACATACATTGTATCTTCTTGTTCTGTTCTGAATTTATAATAACTCTTTGGTATGCGTACCTCGTGGTTGGGCAGCTTCTCAATGCAGTGCTCGAATATCATCCTTATACCTTTGATGCTTGCAAGCCTCACCTTGACGACAAATTTATCACCACTCTGACAGCGCAAGAAAATACAAAATGGAATTCAGATCTGAAGATAACCCATGACAGTATATGTTGAAGTCTGAACTTGTAATGTTACTTGTTTCAGTACTGCAACAAGTATCTTAACTTCTATTTTTCGCTCAGCATAGGAAAGGAGGGCATTACTCTCAAAGGCGCGAAGTACTTGAGGTGCATCTCAGAGAGGGCCAGTGACTCACCGCTGCGAGCTACTGCATCTGCACTTATTCCTACGCTCTCAAGTAGCTCATGACGGCCTACTCAAATTGAAGGCATAGAACCCAATGAGATATTAATATAAACTACAATCATGCTTACGATATAAGTAGAATGTTATTGAATGAGATATGAATTTATATAAATTTCATTTTTGGATGAAGTACAAGTTCTTAAGATGGCATCTGAATCATGTTCACTGACCAAGTGTGCAACAATGAGAGATTCAACTGGGATTTGGTGTGAACTCACCATGTTGGCAGTAGCTAGCATAGATAGCATTATTGACAACTCCGTACTGGTCGAGTTCATAGTCGCGCACCTTCATCTCAACTTCGAAAAACTTATCCACTCTGAAAAATCAGAATGACCAGTGACAATGTGACACACTCAAATCCATGTGCATTCCAAACTTAACTGAATGAACGGAGCATAGTTTTCACTTTTCAGTATATCATCCAAAGATACTACCAAACTGTGTGGTTCATTAGTAAAACCACTGACACCTCTTTCCTGCTTTCAACAAACCACTGATGTCTGAAGCTACTTGACAGGCATAGTTTGTAGCTAAAGATGGCAAAGATGGAAGCACCGTAAACATGTACCACATGCTCAGCAGAAATTGGTTAAATCCCCATTCCAGTTTGCATCCGACTCGCCACGGAGCACGGGCGATAACTTCGATGCTCTCCTACACGAAATTCAGCAAAGAACGAACCTCAAACCGGCGTCGAGGCTGGCCGACTGGGCGGAGACGGCGAGGGGGCGGCATAGGCCTCGGGTGGAGGTGGAGGCGGAGGCGAGCGCCGGCCTGCGGAGCGGCGCGGGGCGACCGGCCGGCCAGCCGCCCCTTCCCGCCCCGGCGCGGATCGGCGGGAGCGGCGAGCAGGCGTAGGGGACGAGGCGCCAAATCTGGCCGTACATCGTGGCGGAGTCCGTCTGGCGAGTGGGCAGGTGCGGCGCGGATGGGGACGGGTACTTGGCCTGGCCTGGCCGCCCGACCCGTATTAATTCCGCCAGCCGTCAATTCCACCCCTCCCTCGGTCTCGTCCCCGCCCCCTCTCCCGCCGCGAAAACCGAACGCGCCATTCCAAATCCCCAAACC